>NC_057803.1:63027295-63184437 GCF_018294505.1 Triticum aestivum | reverse complement strand
CCCAACAATGACAGCAGAAGGGTGACAACTCGATCTGATCATAATCCGTCAATTGGTTTCTCTCTCAAACATTGTGTCTCGGTGCCTCGCTCGGTAGCCCCCTCGATATGTAGACTTCTCACGCGCGCACAGCTATAGTGACAATGACGCTGAACCCAGTGTGCCTTGTTTTTACCGGCCTCATGTGATAGTTTTCACCCTGTTTTCTGTTAATTAACAAGGCAACCTTTTCTTTGTTACTACTAGTGAATCTGAAATCATTCGGGGCAGACATAAAATATATCACTTCAACCCAATTATTGCAGCAACTATTTTAAAAAAAATAAGCTAGCTGCCTGTGCGTTGCACGGAACATCAAGATGCATTTGTATGAGTAGTTTATCTTGTGAGAGAAAAGGTTGAACGAGGGAAGTCCTTATTTGCGAACGTGGAGAGACGTGTGGGTATATTTTTGCAAAATTGCCATAGTTTATTTCCTATCCGTTAGATATAAATACGACGGCCTATATTGCAGGATGGCACACACACCATCATCACCAACTCTGTTTTCTACTCCCTCCGTCCAAAAATACTTGTCATCAAAATGGATAAAAAGAGATGTATCTAAAACTAAAATACGTCTAGATACATTTCCTTTTATCCATTTTGATGACAAGTATTTCCGGACGAAGGGAGTATTTGTCTTTTTAGAGATTTCAACAAGTGACTATGACCGGACCTTACCAACATACTCAAAAAAGTAGTCCATAATTTTGATGTTACCCTCTTTTCTTGGCGGTGCAGTGCCATCTGGATACCTCATAAATAAATAAAGTACTACATGATACTAATATATGATACATGGCGCAGGAGTACTAAGTATTATTAATACAGTTTTGCTAGAACTCATCTAGATGAGATATAATTCGGTCTCATTCATCTTTTATAGCCATTGGATGTGATACTATATAAGATGTGTGTGTGCTGACGTGGGTTGTATTTGTTCTTGTGCAACGAACTGACCACTGCATGTCATGTTTGACAGTCTCAAGTCATTAAAAGCATACAAGCCCCACATCTCTTCTTGGTTGATTCCTCTATTTATGTCAAAAAATAAGAAACAACGTGAGAGTTAATGCACCACGCCTATGTGTTTACTATTTGGTTTTCATAAGATGACTTAATACTCACCTAGACGGAGGGAGTATTCGATTTGACAGCGGGCGGCGCAGTTCCCGATACGGCTTTAATGCAGACGAGGGAGGAAGTAGCGGTTCCCGATATGTTGAACGGCCAATGCATCCTTCTTCAATTAATGCATGAGGGAAGTAATGGGAGGAGGTTCGGGAAAAGAGGCTGCACAATGTGAATGCAACACAGTTTGCCCTCATTGCCCTCATATAACCCCTCCATTCCAATGCATCTACCACATCATACGCACCTAAGCATTTGCCTAAGCACGTACTCTAAGCGCAAAAGATCTCACTCCAGACCCATGGCGGCGATGCTCGTGAGCGGCCAGCGGCTGCGCCAGATGGTCCACGATGCCGGCCTGCGGCATGGCGCTGAGGATCGTCTCTAGATGCTGTTGGAGACCGGCTGATGGATGGCCGCCTTCGACGCCAACTACGACTCTCAGTTGGACCAGATGATCGTTGCCACCAACAACAAGTTCACCATCCTCAAGAAGCTCGCAGACGACATCGCCGTACTACTCCAGCCCACGCGCCCGGGCTCCTCATTGCCTGCCACCCTAATCGGCCTCCATGCCGGAACCTCTTTCAAGCACTGGTGGCCCTGCGACTGCCCGCCGACGCCACAAAGAATGTCCACCTGGAGGTCGCGCTCGCCGCGAGGCGCCTCGCCCTACAATAATTCATCGACCTACACATCCACATGTACGAGGAAATCGTGTACATAGGTATCTACAAGGCCAGTGAGGACGCTACGACGTTGGCCTTTCTCAACCGGCTGGAAGCCTTGGATGCCTTTGCTGAGAAGCACCTCGACCTCGCCACAAAAGCCGCCGCTCCTTAGCCACCGGTCGGTGGCCGGGCGCACTAAGTTGAGGAGGAGGAGGTCGTACGTTCGTGGATCCATCTTTCTTCTTGCCTTCTGTAACCACCACTGCGATTGCATCATCGTGGCCTTAATTCTTATTGTGCTGTTGCATTCTCGTTCCAGTCAACACCGACATGTGCGATCCCTTTGCTTAATTATATGCATCACTGTAACTAGTACTCCATCCGTCAATTTATAAGTTGTGCTTACCTTTTCCATCAACTTGGTGCAACGCGTGGGCATCATGCTAGAAACACTAGAATATGTCTATATAATCTGTATGTGATAGTCCATTTGAAATCTAAAAAAAAGACAAATATTTAGGTACGGAGGGAGTAATATATTAGGAGTATATCAAAACAATAGTGATTTCTTTCAAGTTTGTGAACAAATACTACTATTCTACTACTTTGGATCTGTCACAATGCACGAGCACATTTTGCTGGTAAAATGAAAAGGCCTGCCGCGTTCGCGTCGCACCCCCACATGCCCGGGAATCGAGAGTACAACACGGCCCGTCCGGCATGACACATGGCTTAGGGATGGCGTGTTGCCTAGCATTTTCACTTTCATGTGGGACCGCTATTGAGCAAACCGACACCCCGCCCGCCGCCAGGTTGGAAAAAAGAAATGAGGGGAAGATCTAGTTGTAGCACGGAAGCCAAGAAATTTGGTGTCAGACGGGGCTCGTTGATAGAGTAGGAGCATTCCATACTAGTACTACTCCTACTAGTACCAAGTTTGTACTCCTAATACTATATTACTAGTACTACCACTATACAACTAGTAGGTACGTGCACGGCACAACATTGTAGGAACAAAAAACGGGAAGATCTTGTTTTGGGTGATTTCTGTTTTTTTCAATCAACATAGTATGAATAATATGATGTGGGGGGAACCCATGAAGCTTATGTGGCTTGGTTACATGGGTACGGAAGGTTAGAGAAAAATAAATAAATAATGTGTTTAGAGTGCACTCCACTAAATATATATATATATATATATATATATATATATATATATATATATATATATATATACTTTGGATCCATTGCAACGGACCGGCACATCTATATCTATACCCCCTATATAGTGTGCGAAAAACTTTGAAAGTTGGTCGTTGGATGAAGCCAATCCGACGGTACAAAGATGGCAAATCCGAGCACTACTGGCTGTTGGATATCATCCACCAGATTCTGCCACATGTATAATCTAGAAGACTCCATGGTTGAACTTAATTCATGACTGAGGGCCTCTTTGATTCATAGGATTGCAAAAACACAGGAATAGGAAAAAAGTAGGATTGGAATGGCATGTTCATTGGATCCCTATAGGATTTGAGTTTGTTTGATTGTGTCACATGAAAAACAAAGGATTTCTTTCAAGAGGTTGGAGTGCATGTTAGAATTCCTATGTAACGTAGTACAAATGAATCCTTAGGAAAATATTCTACATGATTCAATCCTACGAATCAAACGACCAACATAGTAAAAATTCCTAAGGATTCTAATCCTTCAAAGATCCTATGAAAATCTTTAGAATCAAACAGACCCTAACTTTGCCACAACTAAGCTTAGGCAAAGTTATTAGTTCTTCAAAACGAGAGAAACAAGTTGGCAAGCCTAAGGGAATCTTGCCACATTTTTTGCGTGTATCTCATGTGGGGCCTAAGGTGTGGCTTGAATCAAACACTCACCTAAGTTAGTCAAAATTGCCTAACCTTACATTCCACCAGATTTTGCCACATGTTAGAATCCAGAAAGCTCCACATGTAGAAGCATAATGCACAAACCACCAGAATCTCATGCGTGCAATGCACGTGTACCTTACTAGTACTAGTTGGTAGTAGTGAGAAACAAATTCCAGTTTTGGCACGAGCTCGTACTGCGGGAGCACCACAAGGCCTGCCGCAGGAGTTACATTTCCCTCTCGGGGCCCATGGGACCGAACTTCAGTGGCTTAGTGGTAGAAACAAGAAACGTGATGGTCGCCGTGGTTCAACTTCCATGGACAAGGTGTCATGTCTGCTGACACATGTATATCAAAACTAGAGTGTTTATATTTCAAGCACGTGAACAAGTATTATTCTACTACTTTGGATCCATTGCAACGCACGGGCCAGCAATTTGGTAGTAGTAGTGTCCATCTCTATCTCTAGAGGCCTTCCCTCGTTCATCCTTTTCTCTCACAAGATAAACTACTCATACAAATGCATCTTGATGTTCCGTGGAACGCACAAGGATGTTTCCTTGGGGGTCTCTCCAGCGCGGCGTGGCCGTAGTTGCAAGTTGACGCCCCTTGAGATGCCGACGTTGACGGGCACTCGGATTTCCTCCGATGAGCAGGTAAGATGAATTTGATCACGTAGTAAATGCATTCTAAAGACTACTTCCGTGTCCATTTCCTAATTCTCCCCCTGCCCACTGTTTCACAGGTGAGGCTCGGTGCGAGTGGAGATTGGCTTGCATATGTATGGGAGGGTACCAACATCAATTTGCACAACATTTACAACGGTGAAACCGTTCCCGTAGAACCTTTGTCCAACATTGGGATTAGCCATGCAACGGGCCACCGCATGAATTGGTACGATGGAACCACGGTGAGATTGAATAAGATAGACGAACCTTGCACATGGCGGTCAAAGGCGGACCATGCTGTCTGCGGCCGATTTGTTGCCGTACGAGTAGGAAGACGATGTGCTCCTTTCTAACCGCATCTTCGCGGTGACAAACCAGGGGACTTATTTTGTATGCGACACATCCTACGATATACTCCCTCTCTCCCAGTTTATTTGTTTTGAATCTTTTCATTTTATAAGTTTCAAATTCAAATTTAGAGCTCCCCATCACATGTTGAGATTACAATGTCCATTAAATCGTTCCATGCATGTATAGTAAAGAAACAAATCTCGAGTTTGGCACGAGTTTGTGCTGCGGGAGCACCACAAGCCCTGGCGCAGGAGTTACATTTCCCTCTCAGGGCCGTCGGGACTGAGCTTCAGCGCCTTACTACACCTACCTTTGAGTGAATAACATGTGGACCCGATAGGTGACTGTTCCACATGTAATGCTCCCGTAGGTAGAGGGGCAATGGGGCCAAGAGGGGTGAGCCGCAGGTCGGGGGACGTGTGGTTTCATGGGTTCGAGCGGCGTCGTGGGAATCGCGGGTGGCTGTGGTAGAAACTTGATGCTCGCCGCATTTTAGGTGGCCCACATGTCATGCGCACAAAGGCAGAGGGGCGGTGCGGCCGAGAGGGGTGAGGCGCACGTCGGGGGGCGTGGTGCCGTGGGTTGGAGAGGCGTCGTGGGAATCGCGAGATGAAATGTGATGGTCACCGTAGTTGAACTTCCATGGACAAGCTGTCATGTCTACGGACACATGCACTGCATACCGATCACTGGAAGGAGTAGGAGAGAAAGCTATATATGCGGATAAATAGTTCCTTATAGTCAAGCGGACCCACTCTACTACTCTGTTCCAAAGACATGCACACCATCGAAATAATCCATCTATATCAATATACACCGAGAGGGAATAATTTTCTTTACAAGAGAGGAAATAGTTCATCCATCCATAATGCCCTCCTGCTGGTGCGGCCTTTTCTTCTTCTTCTTCTTCTTCTTCTTCTTCTTCTTCTTCTTCTTCTTCTTCTTCTTCTTCTTCTTCTTCTTCTTCTTCTTCTTCTTCTTCTTCTTCTTCTTCTCATTCTCTGTGGGAGACGGCTTCGCAATAATAATAAGTAGTAGTAGTAGTAGTAGTAGTAGTAGTAGTAGTAGTAGTAGTAGTAGTAGTAGTAGTAGTAGTAGTAGTAGTAGTAGTAGTAGTAGTAGTAGTAGTAGTAGTAGTAGTGGTGGTGGTGGTGGTGGTGGTGGTCGTAGTAGTGGTCGTAATGGTAGTGGTGGTAGTGGTAGTAGTAGTAGTGGTGGTAGTAGTAGTATGGTACACTTGATGGTCAAAATACTATTCATCCGATCCTCATAGTGAAGTGACAACACCCTGCGCCTGACACTAGTCCAGGCGGCGTGTTCGTGTTACCAAAGTCAGCCTCACCCTGTGCACAGTGCAGTCTGTCACCGCCGCTGTACAGCACATTGGCGCCTCGCCTCGTCTCCCTCTCCGCTCCCATAGCACCACTCCATCTCCATCTCCTTCTCCATCTCCATCTCACTGTGCCCCCGTGTACCGTCGCCTCACTCGCCTCCCCCAGTACCAGTATTCCATCGCTAGCCGCTCCAGCACCGACATCCTTCTCCCCCGTAAATCAAGCCCCCTTCCAAACTCCACCATGGCCGAACGCGAACCGCGCAGCATCCATATGAGCAGCGATTGGAGCAATCTCTACAGTGACATCCTCGACCTCTGTTGTTCGTGTATGGATATGTTGAGCGCCCTGCGGCTGGCTGCATGCTCGAGGGACATGCACATGGCCATCGTCGAAGCGAGGCCTAAGATTTTCAAGACACCCTGCTTGCTGCAATCTGGTCTTGCGAGATTGGCTCACCATGATACGGAGGCGTGCATGATGCCCCTCGACTTCAATCCGATCTCCATTAGCCGAAACTTCTTTGCAGGTATGTAGTGGGTCGTCGTACATCATTTCCCTCGACATCAATCCGATCACCATCGCCCGAAACTTCTTGGCAGGTATGTACTGGGTCAGCATGAACTCCTGCTGGATGGCTGCCTTCAGAGAAGACGGTAAAAAGTTGGTGCTCGTGAACTTCCAGACCTCCCATGAGATTATCCTTCCTCCGTTGGATTATATAGAGTATTACCATCGCGGTCCAAGTCATCTAGATTACTAGTCAGTTGGAAGGACCTTGTTTTGCAGAATATTGTAATCTGCCAAGTGCCCACACGACATGCAAATTACGCAGACTTCAAGCTAATTGCCTTGTTCGACCGCGGACTCGCCTATCTTTACGCCGGTGCCTTCTTTAGCTAGAGACAACTCGGCTCGCAGTGGATCATCGTCAAAGCTGATACACACTTCTGTGATGCTATTGAACACAATGGCATCATCTACGCGATCGACAAAGCAGATGGCACCACGTATTGCTGGGACTGTGCGTGTAAGTTGTTTCCTCTCATGTTAATGATGACGCCATGACACTGTTTGAACTTTTTCTGATGATTGCTCTGTTTGAGCAGAATTTGAGTAGAACTATGGCAATGTATTAGAGACGCCGTAAATCAGCTATATTTGGAATGAGTTAATTCATGCGATTGTGACCATGTCATTACAGCCATTTTGTACCCTGAATAATCAAACGGTTAGTAATATATGGATATTATCCTTATTTTACAGTAATCTAAATACTACTACTAAATATGAGTGTGTATCAATGGCCATGTTAGTTTCCTCATTTTCATGATGTAGTAACATGCACCACACTGTTGGTTTCATCGAACCATACATTAGGGAAGTAAATGTGCATATGGAGAACTCTATATTTGGAAGTAGTGAAATCCTGCAATGCTTACCATGTGTACATACCCATATTCTCCCTTCAGCAATCAATGGCTAAAATAATATCCTCACAAAATTTTTGCCCACGAAACACGAGTATATAACAATGCATGGTCTGTTAGTTACCTTGAAGAATTTGTTTGTGAGGACAGAACATGATTACATAACATGCATGACATGGTAGTTTCCTGTGAAGAATCGATTTCGAGATAACATGAGTATAACCATGCATGGCACTTCTATATTTTTGAACCCAGTATACATTTTCCTGTATTTTCCTCCCAGTTCCAACAGGGACATATCAATGTTGTTTCTTGCATTATCCTACTCATACTCTGAACAATGCTGATCTTACATTAACAATGCATGTCCTTTTTGATATGATGCGGTGTCCCTACGGTTACTGCCCTTTGTAATCACACCACCTTTGCCAAAAACAGGGAAGCACAACTGGTTCCTCGCTCGATCAGACGACGGCAAAAGACTGATGATTATTCAGACACATGAGCCAGAAAAGTTATATTGCAAAAACCCCACTGTATACAAGCACCGTGTAATACGTGAGTATCCGGACAATGGCTGATATGTCTATGAGAAGGATACCAGCTTGTTGGGGCCTTTAGGATTTTTTAGTTGGAGGCGGGTAAACAGCCTTGGTTCACACTCTCTGTTTCTCGGACTCAATTATCCGATTAACCAGGAGATCACCGTTGGCAAGGACCTTGATGGCAGAGAGGCTCTGTTTGCTATGGAAAACTATGTCTACACAGCGAGCCCTAGGAGTTCGGGAGCAAACTCCCCTGATTGTCAACAATACAGCCTGCAGCCAAAAGAAGGTGAGAATGACAAAGGCATCCGGATTAACTTTGATCCTTGGATGTCTCAATTACGACAGGCAGTGATGTGGTTCGAGCCTTCAGGTTGATAGGTAATTGGGCTGTTGCATCGAAAGGGTGGAGTACTGGTGTCTCCGGATCACTAGTCGCTGAAGCGGGGCTGCAAATTATGATGGTGTTGGATCATCTCTTCGAATGACCTTGTTGTCTTTGCTGCTGGTTCTGGATGGGTAGTTCTTTCTTTTGTTATGCATATTCCTTGTCATTTGGTCATCCTCGTCTATGTCACTCTTACTATGTAATAGTTGCTTCTGTTTAGAATGTCATTCTTGTCTGGATTACGAGAGTCTAAGCGCTGCAGATGGGTGCGTTTTGGTGGTGTAGCAAGACTTCTTATGAACTATCATGTCTTGCTATTTATGTCAGTAGTAGTCACTAGTCAGTGTTTGAATGTTGTATATATCGTTGTTTCGTACTGTTTATTGTCTCGAACTACTGGTGGGCTAAATGAGGGCATCACCATTCTCCAGTGTTCAGAGTATATCTCCTTTTTTCAAGTTATATAATTTGAGCTCAGTGTCTTTTCGGTGATGTACACTTGTTTGGGGCAGTGAGGCGTCGTTGAATATGGGCCGAGTAGTAACGCAATGCCAAACAGGACAATTATGACTCTCAGGCCGGGCTCTCAAAAGATCCTGAAAAAAAAGGTCGGGCTCTCCAAAAAAGGATGAATAAGGACTCTTAGGCCGACATGTGGGCGCCACCGGTGTCTTCGTGCGCTTGCGCGGAGAGAGCATATTGGCGCATGCTCGATATTCATGCTACCTTTTCATCTGCAGTCTCCCGCGCCTCCCCCACCTCTGGAATCTCGATTCCTACTCCAGTTCCCCCAAATCCCCCTCATGTACTCCCTGTACTCAAGCACACTATCATGTCGCCGGTCAACGCGGATCTCTGAGCTGGAGATCATGAGGTCCGTCCTGCCTTCGATCGCTGCATGCTGTCGCTCAACAGTGGCATGGCGGCACTTGATGACCAGTTTGTCGGCAAAGTGCTGATGGTAACCATCAACGGCGACTGGCCTCCTGTCTCACCGGATGACCTTGTCAAAGCTCTTGGCATTGCGCATGGCATCCAAATAAGTGACTTGCTCGTCGAAGTCTGTCCGCCACCGGCTGATTTCTTCGTCAGATTCCGGACAACTTTCGACTGCAGTCGTGTGTCCGAATCTTCCCGGCGTTTGTTCTGCGATGGCGCACTAGTGAGCTTTGATCGGTGGCACCCAGGATGGGGCTCAGTGCCCTCTGAGCTTGAGTTTTTAACAAAGCCTACCTTCCACGACATGCCTCGACGTGCTTGGAACAGCGAGTCCATAAACGAGCTTATCAACGACCTTGGAGGTGAGCTCGTAAGTATGTTTGTTCCTCCAGACAGCTGGGCTCTGACGGTTATGGCATGGATGAAGAAGCCGTCCACCATACCGAAGGTGATTGGTGTTGAGATACTGGTGCAGGAACCGGGGTTGTACTATTCGTCGCCACCAAAGCCGCCGCAGACCATGTTTGGGATGTACCTGTATCGAGTGTTCGTGCATGTCGAAGCAGTGGTCAATCCATCAATCGAAGTCTTGCCGCCGCCGCTGGTGCCAGGGTCCGTCGACGACGTCCATTACAGGAGTCAACGTCAGACTTTCCCCGTGTTGCTCGGAATGATGGATGGCATAGGGCCTACTCCATCGCGCGGCGGAGGCCACTGCTTATTTGGCAGAAGAGGCAGGGTTGGCTGCCTGGATGTGCTCTAATTTGAGGTAACAACTGAATCTTGTCAGATACTAGTTAAATCCGAGCTATGGGTGTGAAGCACTGATATGCCAGTACATTTGATTGTGACATGTTCTAATTTTGTACCTGAACTTTTTTTAGAAAGGGTTGTACGTCAACTTAATGTGCTAGGAGAACTTATTGTGTTGTCTGTCTATTTTCTTTGCACAACATTCAAGATATTTCCCCGTCATTGATAAAGACGATGAACCGTTATGTACGACTTCGTTGGTTTCAACATAGCCCTTCCCGTAGCGATCCACTGCTTCCATCCTGATTGTGCCGCCTGCGTGAAATTTTTGTATGCAAGTTCAGTGTGCTATGATGTTCTATATGATTGTGTCAACTATATAAGTTTTTACTGAGCATTAGCAATGCATATGGCTGAAAGATGTATTTACGAGCATCGGCCGATGGGTCTCTATCTCTCTCTCTCTCTCTCACACACACACACACGCACACGCACAAGTGGGACCCGTTGAATTATTTATTTGCTCGTGACAGCTTTTAATTAGGTTCCATTGTAATCTAACTTTTGTCTTAAGTTATTAATTGAGCTCAGTGACTTCAAAAAGTTGTACAGATGCCTTGTTTGGGCCTTTCCGGCGTTGCTGAATGTGGGCTGAGTAACCATGTTAGGTTGTACTGTACTACACAGGCCTTTTTCACTATTTTTTCTTAAATGATACATTTTTTATTAATTTTCATAAATATTACGCTGGGTAATTTTTTTTCAAAAATAATACACCGTCCGCCCGCTGCAGGCCGACTGGGCCTAGTCGGCCCACAGCAGGCCGATTGGATTCCAGTCGGCCTACAGCTGGTCGACTGGCCCCTGTCGGCCCACTGTGGGCCGACTGGAGCTAATTGGCTCGCTGTCGGCTAATTGTTTTTGCAAAAGTGTTAATCATGTATTTAAAAAATATGTGTATTGTGACCTCCTCCGCTCGCTGTGGGCCCACTGTTGACTAAAAAATATGTTTTAAAAAGTGTTAATCATGTATTTAAAAATTGTTAAACGTGTGTATAAAAAATGTTCCTTATCTATACAAAAAAATTTAATGTGTGTATAAAAAATAGCTTTTTCTCAACATTAGCAATGCAACTGGGCCGACAGTTGTACACAATAGCCAGGTCAACTTGTTATTCTCCGCCCCGCTGGGTTGCAAACTTTACTAGGAGGTATGCATTAGGCTTAACAAGATAATGGACTTTAAGAAATAATAAATGGGATGTAATTATAATAACTGGACAGTTACTATGCACCAAACACGTAATTAGTTTGAAAAATATATTATTTTTGGAATTTGAAAACTTTAATTTCATTACATGTTGCGCGCGCAATATTTCACTGGATTTTAACGTAATACAACTTTATTTTGAAATTATATTTAACCTGAGTAGAAATTTCGGATACAAATATTTTGGATCCCATCAAAATGTGGGAATTTTTTTTAATTCTGTTTTGAGCAGTTGTTTGAAATTATTAATCGTTGTCCTAGCTAGAAGTTGGGCTGTACTTTTAATAAACTGTAAATGGGCTTTAGTAAATTCTATTAGAATTAAAAAAATGGGATGTACATTCTTACAAATCGCAAATGGGCTATATGTTCTCTACCAAATCCGAGCTGTGGGCCTACTAAGTTAACGCGTACCAAAGGCTTTGTCAACTTAGTCAATATAAACGATTCTAGCTGCAGTGATCGTACGATGTCCATCCAACAGCCGTAGTGCTTCTTCAAGCTCTGGTCTTCTTGCTCCAACCGCCCAAAGCAGCGCCGGTCGTGTCGCGTGCTCCTGCCTCCCGTGGCCGGCTGTGATGCCACGAAGGCCTCACCGCCCCGTACTACTCCCACCGCTGGCCAGGCCATCCCTCTACTTAGCCACATCCCCTGTTATTCTGCGGTGACGGCAGCCTCACACCGTAGCCGAACCAGTGAACCCTCGTACTCCTCTCTGTGCGGGCTTCCACTGTTGCGTCTTCCCCGGCTCCGTGTCGTCCCCTTCCTAGGCCTCGCCGTCGTCCAGACCACCACCCTGGTGCTCTTGGCGCTGCGTGGTCAACGTGGTCAACAACTGTCGGTGTCAAAACCGGCGGATCTCGGGTAGGGGGTCCCGAACTGTGCGTCTAGGACGGATGGTAACATGAGGCAAGGAACACGAAGTTTTACCCAGGTTCGGGCCCTCTCGATGGAGGTAAAACCCTACGTCCTGCTTGATTAATATTGATGATATGGGTAGTACAAGAGTAGATCTACCGCAAGATCAGAGAGGCTAAACCCTAGAACCTAGCCTATGGTATGATTGTTGATGTGTATGTTATCCTACGGACTAAAACCCTCCGGTTTATATAGACACCGGAGAGGGTTAGGGTTACATAGAGTCGGTTACAATGGTAGGAGATCTGAACATCTGTATCGCCAAGATTGCCTTCCACGCCAAGGAAAGTCCCTTCCGGACACGGGACAGAGTCTTCAATCTTGTATCTTCATAGTCCAGGAGTCTGGCTGAAGGTATAGTTCTGCTATCCGAACACCCCCTAATCCAGGACTCCCTCGGTAGCCCCTGAACCAGGCTTCAATGACGACGAGTCTGGCGCGCAGATTGTCTTCGGCATTGCAAGGCGGGTTCCTCCTCCAAGTACTTTATAGAAGATTTTGAACACAAAGATAGTGTCCGGTTCTGCAAAATAAATTTTCCTCATATTGCCACAGAGAGAATAATATTTACACAAATCTAATCCGCTGACGTATTCCATAGTGTGACACACCACGGCCAAGCCTTTATCCGAGTCGTTTCATTATCCCCCCTCAGCGCGTCATGCGAGGCGGTTTCCTTGGCACGTCTTGTCAAAGCAGAGATCGTGTCCCCTTATTTCGGGTTTCTCATCAATACGGGCGTGGGTAACCCAACCGCTTCTAGGACTCTTAGATCATAGGCAAGTCCAAACGGACACGGAGAGGACGCTCGATATCCACCCTCTTTGTAAAGGGACAAGGCCTTTTATTTTTCCCTCCCGTTCTCAATCGAATCCTTTTCCCACCTCAAGCTCAAACGCCCAAAGTTCAGGTCAGGTGCTCCGAACCTTCAGTCATGTCCGGATCTAGCCTTCAAGGCCGATGGGTGCCTTCTTCCGTCACGGAAGAAGACGTCAAAAAGTTGAGGGAGGCCAGATATCCGACCGCCGAGATTCTGCATCGGCTGCCTCCCCGGGGGCAGGCCGTCCCCTCCCCCGAACCTAACGAGAGCGTCGTGTTCGTCTCCCACTTCCTCCGAGGTCTAGGCCTTACATTGGATCCTTTTGTCAGGGGCTTGATGTTTTACTATGGGCTAGATTTCCATGATCTAGCTCCGGACTCCTTTCTTCATATCATGACATTTATTGTTGTGTGTGAGGCCTTCCTCCGGGTTACCCCTCACTTTGTCCTATGGCTCAAGACCTTTAAAGTAAAACCGAGGATGATCGAGGGGCAACATGCGGAGTGCGGAGGCGCCTCAATACACAAGATGACGGGAGCTGCATGGCCCAAAGGTTCCATTCTAGAGGTGTCTAAATTGTGGCAACAGGAGTGGTTCTACATCACGGCTCCTAGAAGTGCCAAGTGGGCGGCCGCCCCTGTCTTCCGCCCAGGCCCTCCACCACTGCTGATGTCATGGATTAGCAGAGGATTGAGCTGGGGTCCGGCCAAGGACGTGCCTATACTGCAAAGCCGCATTCAAGATCTCTTTAATGGAGATTTCAGTTTCGTCGCGGTAACACAAGTTATGCTGGTTCGTCAAGTCCAGCCTTGCAAACGCCGGCCTCTTCGCTTGTGGGAGTTCAATCCCGAGGGACCGCACGCCATTCGAAATTTCCTTGGCCTGACGCACGAGGAGATGTACAAGTTGTTCTTCGGACCTCAAGTGGAGTGTCCGGAAATTACCGAGGACGTGGGCCTGAGTAGCAACCGTGCCGCCGAGCAAGTAAGGCATGTTCCGACCGAGTGTACTACCTCTCCTTTGATGTGAAGTTATTTCTGAGAGTTTGCTTTTTGACCAGGACTGGCTAACAAAGGCGAAGTTGATTCGGTGCTCGGCCCCCCTCCCTGAGGGTTTGAAAAATCTGATATTGGAAAAGAAGCTCCAGACCGCACCTTGCCCGGAGCCCTTGAAGGAAAATGCGGGCGGTCGCGGGCCCCAAACGCTGGCCGCTCCAGCCGATGGAGCGTGCGTCTTCATGAAGGAAGATGACCAGAAGAGGAAAAGGATTGCGTCTGGGGATTCGGAAGCCGAAGCTTCGAAATGGGAGAAGAAGTCTCCCACAGAGGGTCCTACCCCGGGGGGTGCAGTTGCCACACAAAGTCCTCGGGGGGATCAATTCTCCCACGAGTCGTAAGTGACCCAAAATACCTTAATAGTACAGATATGTCGTCTTTTCTTCTGAGAAGATAACCACTGCATGTATCTTTGTAGTTCGGGCCTTAGCCCCTCTCAAATGAGCTCGTCTTCGGGGGATCTTCTTCCAGAGATGATGGAGAGCGAAATGCCTCCTCCGGACTCCTCCGCTCAGGAAGCGGGCGACCCTGAAGTGTCGTCGCGGAGGGCCTCTCCGAGTCCGGTGAGGCTAGAAGATAATCCTGTCGACCCCCGAAGTTCCTAGTGTCCAGCTCCCGAAGAGAGCAGACAAACGAGTCTGACACCGTCTAGTGTGCGGTCGGATGTTCTGAGGGAGTTGGTGGGGCAAGCGGCCATGTTAGATGAACACCGTGTGCTGATGAATACGGTGATGGAGAGAATCTTGTCCGCCGAAAGAGGATTGCATAAAGCTTTTATGAGTCTACTGACAGGTTTGGAGGTACGTAAAATAATGTATGATAGTCCTGCACATGCTAAGTGTGCCTTGTGTAGATAGTAGCCCCTGAGATTCTGGTTGTCATTGGGAACGACGACGATTAGAGGATCATAATCCCAGGTAGTAACCATACTGTTTGTATGAGCAGGTGATGGAAGCTCCGGTGGCTAGCCGGACTAGCAAGTTTGCCCATATAAAATGGCAGTTGGATGTGGCAGATGCCGACATCAAGCTTGTTAACAAAAGGCTTGACGAGGCGCAGGGTAGGTGTTATTATCTGGTAAACGCCCCATAGTAAGAGCAGCATGAAGCCAGTATATTTAACATGTTATTACTGCAGATGGAGCTGCCACTGTTGAAACCTTGCGGGCGGAACTTGCCCGAGCCAAGGAACAAACAAGATTGGGTAATGCGGCTGCTTTGAAGGCGGCCGAAGAGTGGCGAGCCGAGAAGGCCGCGCATGGCGAGATCCGGAATAAGATGGCCAATATGGCCATAGAATTAAAAGCCGCCGTCGACCGTTGGTGGGCTCTTGAAAAGGAAAACCAGGCGAAGGCGTCGGACCTTGAGAAGGTTGCTGCAACGGGAAAAGACCTCCGCTCTGCTATGAGGTCAAAGAAGGAGGAGCCGCGGGAAGCCGGGGATATTGTAGCCGGGAAATCCTTTATGCTGCAGAGCAAGTTCGGAGATCCACGGTATGCCCCTCTGGATCGGCTGTGGAGTTCAGAGGATGCGTATATGGATTTGGCGGCGAGCGCTGCTGATGCGGCCAAGTACTTCAAGGGTCAGACGGACCGTGAAGTGGTCCAGCTGTTTTGGACACAATTCCATTCTCCCGAGCGTCCACTTTCGTTGTCTGACCAACTAGCCGAATGGGCCGAACTAAGTAGGTTGTCCGGACTCGCCATGAGGTCTGTTGTGGATCAGCTATGGCCGGAAAGGCTAAAACCGAACAGCTATTTTGGCTTGGTGCAGCAGTTCCTTGACGTGGTCTCGCGCATTAATGCGATGAAGAGGTCGGCGTGTATAGAAGGCGCACAAATGGCCTTTGCCCGTGCTAAAGCATACTGGGCGGAGATGGATGCTACCACTGTTGCAGCGCAGGATTCGGCCATAGGTCAAAACCCCAACCCAGCAGATAGTAACCCAGTTCCAATTGACACAGCACCGTCTCCACCACACAGCACCCAAACACGAGCAGTTAGTAAGGGAACTGCGGTGCCCAAAGCACGAGGACCACCACTCCGAATCCCAACTCAACGCTTAAAGAGGAATTGTTCTCAAGTCAGGTTCTGTAGCTATGGTTCATACTCCTTTGTTCTTGCATCACTGTATTTACTCATACCAACTATTTTCAAATTTGACGGATGGAATTGAAACTCCAATGGCGCAACAGGTATGTTTTAAACCTGTTTCTTTAACTGGTTTGCTGTTGTAACTTGCTCTATGTTGATTTTAGTTTCAATTGAATAAATAATTATGTTCTCATGCCATGCACATTACAAGTGTTGTTATTGCTCTATAGTTTCCCACACTTATATTATGTCTATTCTGCTTTGTCTTGAACAAATATTATTTGAACTGTGTGTCTTGATTTGGCAACAAAAACTAGAATGATATAGACCATAAATTGACCATGGTACATAGATATATGTTTGTTTCATGCTATTATCCTGTCCACTTTACTACTGAAATGATTTACCAAAATGAGTTTCATATACAACATGGTAAACCTGTGATGTGTCTGCTTGTTTCTCTTTTAGAATGCGGACAAAATATTGGTGAACAGTACCACGTTATGCAATGGTAAAGGAAGTAATGCACATAGGGTTCAAGATAGTGAGACATCCCTATCGGTCTCCAAGAAAGCTGATAAAAACTATCTTGACGACAGTGAGAGAACCCAAAAGTCCTGTCTTGATGTAGTGTTTGAGTTACTGGCCACTACTGCTAGCACAAGCTCTTCGAACTCGCTGCCTGAATCAGTTCGTCTTCTTGAGTCTCAACTTCAAGTTGAAAGACATCGATTAGATGTGCTACGACAGGAAGCTGAAGGACTGAGGAAGTCCCAGCAGAATTCAGATGCGTACTTTCTGGTGCAACAGCAAGTGCTGGAGGATTTAAGCGCCAAACAAGAGAAAGTTAATAAGTTTGCTAAGCATCTTGCCAGCATTATGGGTACCCGGGATATTGTTTCTTGAGCACTTCTGAAGTGGTTTCAGTTCTAGACTTGTTTTGCTGTAGCGTTTATTTGCACTGGTCGCCAACTTTGACAACTAGTGTATATGATATGCTGCTTTGTTTCCTATATTTGCACTGGTGGAAAACTTTGATGCCCGGTGGATGTAATATGTGTAATAGTCGTGATAGCCGAGCGTAAGTTGCTTGCTTATTCATTTCCTTGTTGTCTTGTTTATTTGTTTGCTTGTAGTCAGTGCAGTTCTTTTTCCGCGGTTTGCTAGTGGCCGCAATAACCTATTTTTTAAAAACTAGGCCACAATAACCATGGGCTACATATTTACAGTAGTTACCATGGGCCTCCTACGGGCCGTAGAAACAATGGGCATTCTAAGGGTCATAGAAACAATGGGCCTTCACGGGCCGTAGCATCAATGGGCCTTCTACGGGCCGTATGATCGATAGGCCAAACATGGGCCGATAACAGACCGCATTATGGGCCGTATACGGGCTAGATTTGGAATCGTCTATTCATGGGCCGACAATAATGGGCCATCGTTAATCGGTCGTTTTTGATGGCGCTATGACAACGGCCCAATGGATTAACGGGCCGCAAATGGGCCGATTGTAACCACGAGCTCAATTTGGCCCACAAGCGGAAAAGGCCAGTAACGGGCCGTAAGTAACCGATTGCTAGAAATGAGCCCAAGAATAAATGGGCCCTGAGAAGGCTGAAAGATAACACGGGTTGGCAACGGCCCAATGGAATAATAGGCCATTGATGGGTATAAAGTAGTACACTGTTCATTGCGGGCCAGATTCACCACGAGCCGTTAATTGGAAAAGAGTTACAAATGGCCTCGTATGGGCCGAAAGACATCATGGTCCATACATGGGCCGGAAGTTACAACAGGCTGGAATCATATTGGACGGCCCAGATGAAGCTACTTGGCTTAATTCCGATAGGCCGTAACGGACCGTGAGTTAGCGGGCCGTAAATGGGCTATATACGAACATGCCGTCAACATGCTTTCCGTGGGCTGGCCCGTTACCTTTTGACCAAGTCAAACAGGCCAGCCTTTTGACCGGAATGGGCCTCTGTTGGGTCGTGCCATGTGTCGACGTATCATAGGCGCCTCCTGTCCAATTAATGGATGACATATGTCCCAATGGTGAGCCAACAAGTGTTTCCTCCAGCCAATGAGAATTTTACACGTGGAAAATCCTCATTGGTCTGGGCTGTTAGTGGGTTATCGGATCCAAAACCGGACCCGATAGCTTAACGGCGACCAGTTATGATGGATGCCACGTGTCGGTAACCCTTGACGAAAGCACTTGCATGACGCACCATTTATCATCATGGAAGTGGACACTTCCGTGATGATAATTTTGGTAATGTCATGCAACACTTCTACAATAGCACAGGTATGACTATCTTGATTATGTCATAAAATCGTCATGGATGTTCATGCATGACAGAAAACGTGACCTACTGTGACAAACACGTATCATCACAGAAGTGTATTTTTTTGTAGTACTGGTACTCGATCCCATCATCGACAAATACCATCTCACCAGAGTACTTATGGACGGTGGCAACAACCTCAACTTTATTTACCAAGACACTGTCCGTAAGATGGGCATTGACCCGTCAAGAATCAAGCCTAGTAACACTACCTTTAAAGGAGTGATACTCGGCGTAGAGGCCCGCTGCACGGGCTCCTTAACACTGGAGGTAGTATTCGGCTCTCCAGATAACTTCTGAAGCGAGGAATTGATCTTCAATATCGTCCCATTCCGCAGTGGTTATCACACACTGCTTGGACGAACTGCTTTCACCTGCTTCAATGTTGTCCCACATTATGCTTACCAAAAGCTCAAAATGCCCAGACTGCGTGGTGTCATCACAGATAATGGAAATATGGAGCGCTCCCTCCATACTGAGGAGCACACCGCGGCCCTTTCAGCCAAGGTACATAACGGCCTCATCAAGCCGAACAACTCACCGGCCATTAATTAAGGCCCCTGACACTGCCAAGCGAGTTCGATCCACATTATAGCATGACAGCTCGGCAAATCCGGAGATTGATTAGCAGTTCAGCCTCCGTCGATTGCCCCATAAGGTTGCAGCATACATACCGCGCGTGCATAATTACGCACTTAAAATACCTTGGGCAACGTCGGAGGCATACTGCGGAAAAAGGTCCATAGTACAGCTTGACCCTATTTGGACCTTAACCTTCTCTCTTTCTTTTTCTTTAACTACAGGTTCATTAAAACCTGCCTAATCTTTGGTAGTACAGGGGCTACTCTCTAAAGCTCCCCTTTCTTCTGGAGGACCATCAACTCTCCTCTCAAAGGATTTCTCATCAAGGGGAAACGGCACAGACATGCAGCAGGGCATTGTTAGGATCTTTAAAAACCACTACCTTTTTTCACACATCCTTGTGTAAAGCTTTCCCTTGTGTAAAACTCTCGGCATGTCAAATAGCCCTAATATTCATGGAATTATCTGTAATAGCACGTCTCGACGTATTATACAAGATATAAAGGAAACAGTTGATTGCCACTTTAGTTTGGTACTAATTTCTTTTGTCATTTGTATCCCTTCCTCACTTTAGATTGCCACATGTGCTTTAGTCCGGCCTTAAACACCGGGGGTTGTATTCGGCTCCGCACGTTCTCAAGTCCGAACACCTATAGGGTACTCTTCAGCGTCCCAAATATTGCACTATATGCATCAGCTCTGAATCATGTCTTTGGTCTATAGTTGGGTTGCCCGGCTCCTGTGCTTACCACCTTACGTTCCGCTCATTCGGCTAAGGTCGTAAAGGGAGAACTACTGCGATTCTATTTCTAGTTCATCCGGGCAAATACCCCAGTAGAGAAAGCCGAAAAGTGATTGTCATGATAAGGCGAGAGCTGGTCAGCGATTCAGCGACTTAGTCTTATACTAAAAATCGTTGGTGATTTATTCCGTGTTATACGAGGGGATGGTTTTCGTCTAGTCGTGTGGAAAAGGCACCTTAGTTCGGACTGCCTCACACGCACAAGGGGCTAGTACTTAGCCCACAGTCAAACTCCTATGGCTAAGTGAAAGTAGTAAAGCCACATAATCCGATTTCATGGTTCACTTCGCGTACACCTCCTTCACGGACCAAGACGTTGGATAAAGTGTGGTAATGTGCCATGCCGAACACCCCAGTAGCATCTACACGGGGACTAAGGCCAACGACTGGCAAAGTTTCGGAATTAAAACGGCCGCACAGGAGGAAAATAACTTAAGATCCAAGGCATCAATATTTTACAAGCATGGGTTCCCAAACGCAGTTTTTACACCCGGATACATCTACTCAAATATAACGTCCTTTGAGCATTGGCCCTCTACTATTCAGGCACCCGCCAGGACGTCTTCAAAGTACCTCTTCGGCTTGCGGTGGTCCTTGCCTTCGGGCGGGCCAGCGGTCGCCACATCGGTGGCCTTCATCTTTGTCCAATGCATCTTGACACGGGTGAAGGCCATCCGAGCACCCTCTATGCACGCCGAGCGCTTCACAGCTTCAACTCGAGGCAGCGCATCGATGAGTCGCCTTACCAAACCCAAGTAGTTGCTAGGAACTGGTTCAGCTGGCCAAAGCCAGACTATTAAATCCTTCATGGCCAAGCCAGCCATCCTATGCAGCTCCATCAGCTACTTCATCTGGTCGTTTATAGGCGTGCGATGCTTCGGCGCAAGAAACTGCGACCAGAACAGCTTCTCAGTCGAGTTCCCCTCCTGGGCTCGGAAGAACTGTGCGGCATCGGAAGCACTCCTAGGCAGATCGGCAAACGCATCTGGAGAACTCCACACCGAGTGAGCAAAGCATATATTTGACCTCCGAATATACTCTGCAAAAGAAAGGCCTTACCAGCCGCTATCTGTTTTTCTTGCCGGATCTCCTCGTGAGCACTCTCGGACTCGACCCACGCCTCCTTAGCCTCCTGAAGAGCCTTGGCGAGTTAGGTCGATTGGGCCAAAGTCTTCTCCTCTAGTTCCTCGCATTTGAGGATGTCGTCCTTTAGCTCTTGCTTGATTTCGGCCACCCGAGCTTCGTGTTGGCGGCGGCCGGCCTGCACGGTTTTCAGCTCTGCAGCCGCTTTGCCAGCGGCTGCCTTGTTAGCCTTCGCCTCTTGTTGGGCTTTGGCAAGGGCTCCTTTGAGGGTCTCGACCTCGGTTGCCCCAACTATGCTCATAATCGAAGCATTACATGAGTTAGTCTCTGAATATAGCTATTACTTATGAGATACAACTACACTTTTAACACTATGTGCATACCTTGCGTTTCATTAAACCGCTTGTTAACGCGGTTGATCTCTTCATTGGCCAACTGAAGCTTCCGATTGAGTTCGGACACTTCTACGGCCTGGGCGGTCGCCGCCAGCAGGGAAGCCTGTTACAACAATAGAGCAGTATGTCAACTCTACCAAATATTATATGGATCCTCTGTCCGGCTTTTCAAACCAGACAGAGGCTCAAGGGCTACTGTCTATATACAGGTATATTCCTTTATATGAAACAAAAAAATGTTTTAGGACATTACATCGCATACCACAAAGCCTGTCAGTAGGCTATGGAAGGCTTCATTCAGTCCGCTCTTAGTAGACTGAACCCTCTCTACTACCTCACCCATCAGGGTGCGGTGCCCCTCCATGATGGAAGCACGTTGCAGTGCTTCCGTTAGTGTGTTCGGCACCTCTGGATTAGTGGAGTTCGTCGATGGAGCCGATGTTATTTGCCTTCATGAGAGAAGTCTCTAATGAAACCTATGGCCCCCAGGTCTATTTTCCATCGTATTAGTTTCCGATTTACTATTCTTGCAATCTTTTATTTTCAGATCTATAAACCAAAAAACCCAAAAATATTTTATCTTTTGTTTAGTTTTATTTATCTCTATCAGATCTCACCTTTGCAAGTGACCGTGAAGGGATTGACAACCCCTTTATCGCATTAGGTGCAGGTGCTTGATTGTTTGTGTAGGTGCATCTATTGGGGACTTGCACGTTGACGTCTACTACACAACCTTCTTCTTGTAGACGTTGTTGGGCCTCCAAGTGCAGAGGTTTGTAGGACAGTAGCAAATTTCCCTCAAGTGGATGACCAAAGGTTTATCAATCCGTAGGAGGCGTAGGATGAGGATGGTCTCTCTCAAGCAACCCTGCAACCAAATAACAGAGAGTCTCTTGTGTCCCCAACACACCCAATACAATGGTAAATTGTATAGGTGCACTAGTTCGGCGAAGAGATGGTGATACAAGTGCAATATGGATAGTAGATAAAGGTATTTGTAATCTGAAAATATAAAAAACAGCAAGGTAACTAATGATAAAAGTGAGCACAAACGGTATTGCAATGCGTTGAAACAAGGCCTAGGGTTCATACTTTCACTAGTGCAAGTCCTCTCAACAATAATAACATAATTGGATCACATAACTATCCCTCAACATGCAACAAAGAGTCACTCCAAAGTCACTAATAGCGGAGAACGAACGAAGAGATTATGGTAGGGTACGAAACCACCTCAAAGTTATTCTTTCCAATCAATCCGTTGGGCTATTCCTATAAGTGTCACAAACAGCCCTAGAGTTCGTACTAGAATAACACCTTAAGACACAAATCAACCAAAATCCTAATGTCACCTAGATACTCCAATGTCACCTCAAGTATCCGTGGGTATGATTATACGATATGCATCACACAATCTCAGATTCATCTATTCAAACCAACACAAAGAACTTCAAAGAGTGCCCCAAAGATTCTACTGGAGAGTCAAGACGAAAACGTGTGCCAACCCCTATGCATAGGTTCATGGGCGGAACCCGCAAGTTGATCACCAAAACATACATCATGTGGATCAATGGAATACCCCACTGTCACCACGGGTATTCCATGCAAGACATACATCAAGTGTTCTCAAATCCTTAAAGACTCAATCCGATAAGATAACTTCACAAGGAAAACTCAATCCATTACAAAACGGTAGAGGGGGAGAAACATCAGAAGATCCAACTATAATAGCAAAGCTTGCGGTACATCAAGATCGTACCACCTCAAGAACACGAGAGGGAGAGAGATCAAACACATAGCTACTAGTACATACCCTCAGCCCCGAGGGAGAACTACTCCCTCCTCGTCATGGAGAGCGCTGGGATGATGAAGATGGCCACCGGAGAGGCATTCCTCCCTCCGGCAGGGTGCCGGAACGGGTCTAGATTGGTTTTCGGTGGCTACGGAGGCTTCTGGCGGCGGAACTCCCAATCTATTGTGCTCCCCAATGGTTTTAGGGTATATTGGTATATATAGGAGGAAGAAATACGTTAGGGGGGCCACGAGGGGCCCACGAGGGTGGAGGGCGCGCCCAGGCGGGGTGGGCGTGCCCCCCTGCCTCGTGCCTTCCTCGTTGCTTCCCTTACGTACACCCCAAGTCTTCTGGATTGCTTCCGTTCCAAAAATAAGTTTCGTGAAGTTTCAGGTCAATTGGACTCCGTTTGATTTCCTTTTCTGTGATACTCTAAAACAACGAAAAACATAAACTGGCACTGGGCTCTAGGTTAATAGGTTAGTCCCAAAAATCATATAAAATATCATATTAATGCGTATAAAACATCCAAGGTTGATAATATAATAGCATGGAACAATCAAAAATTATAGATACGTTGGAGACGTATCAGCATCCCCAAGCTTAATTCTTGCTCGTCCTCGAGTAGGTAAATGATAAAAACAGAATTTTTGATGTGGAATGCTACCTAACATATTTCGCTAAGTAATTCTCTTTATTGTGGCAATGAATATTCAGATCCATAAGATTCAAGACAAAAGTTTAATATTGACATAAAAATAATAATACTTCAAGCATACTAACTAAGCAATCATGTCTTCTCAAAATAACATGGCCAAAGAAAGCTATCCCTACAAAATCATATAGTCTGGCTATGCTCTATCTTCACCACACAAAGTATTTAAATCATGCACAACCCGATGACAAGCCAAGCAATTGTTTCATACTTTTGATGTTCTCAAACTTTTTCAATCTTCACGCAATACATGAGCGTGAGCCATGGACATAGCACTATAGGTGGAATAGAATGGTGGTTGTGGAGAAGACAAAAAGGAGAAGATAGTCTCACATCAACTAGGCGTATCAATGGGCTATGGAGATGCCCATCAATAGATATCAATGTGAGTGAGTAGGGATTGCCATGCAACGGATGCACTAGAGCTATAAATGTATGAAAGCTCAACAAAAGAAACTAGTGGGTGTGCATCCAACTCGCTTTCTCATGAAGACCTAGGGTATTTTGAGGAAGCCCATCATTGGAATATACAATCCAAGTTCTATAATGAAAGATTCCCACTAGTATATGAAAGTGACAACATAGGAGACTCTCTATCATGATCATGGTGCTACTTTGAAGCACAAGTGTGGTAAAATGATAGTAGCATTGTCCCTTCTCTCTTTTTCTCTCGTATTTTTTTATTTGGGCCTCTCTTTTTTATGGCCTCTTTTTTCGTCCGGAGTCTCATCCCGACTTGTGGGGGAATCATAGTCTTCATCGTCCTTTCCTCACTTGGGACAATGCTCTAAAAATGATGATCATCACACTTTTATTTACTTACAACTCAACAATTACAACTCAATACTTAGAACAAAATATGACTCTATGTGAATGCCTCCGGCGGTGTATCGGGATATGCAATGACTCATGAGTGACATGTATGACAGAATTATGAGCGGTGGCTTTGCCACAAATACAATGTCAACTACATGATCATGCAAAGCAATATGACAATAATGGAGCGTGTCATAATAAACGGAACGGTGGAAAGTTGCATGGCAATATATCTCAGAATGGCTATGGAAATGCCATAATAGGTAGGTATGGTGGCTGTTTTGAGGAAGATATATGGTGGGTTTATGGTACCGGCGAAAGTTGCGCGGTACTAGAGAGGCTAGCAATGGTGAAAGGGTGAGAGTGCGTATAATACATGGACTCAACATTAGTCATAAAGAACTCACATACTTATTGCAAAAATCTATTAGTTATCGAAACAAAGTACTACGCGCATGCTCCTAGGGGGATAGATTGGTAGGAAAAGACCATCGCTCGTCCCCGACCGCCACTCATAAGGAAGACAATCAATAAATAAATCATGCTCCGACTTCATCACATAACGGTTCACCATACGTGCATGCTACGGGAATCACAAACTTTAACACAAGTATCTCTCAAATTCACAACTACTCACTAGCATGACGCTAATATCACCATCTCCATATCTCAAAACAATTATCAAGTATCAAACTTCTCATAGTATTCAATGCACTTTATATGAAAGTTTTTATTATATCCCTCTTGGATGCCCATCATATTAGGACTAAATTCATAACCAAAGCAAACTACCATGCTATTCCAGAGACTCTCAAAATTATATAAGTGAAGCATGAGAGTTCATTAATTTCTATAAAATGAAACCACCACTGTGCTCTAAAAAGATATAAGTGAAGCACTAGAGCAAAAGACAAACTACTCCGAAAGATATAAGTGAATATCAATGAGTAGTCGAATAATTATGCAACTATATGAAGACTCT
Source organism: Triticum aestivum (assembly GCF_018294505.1). Classification (NCBI taxonomy): domain Eukaryota; kingdom Viridiplantae; phylum Streptophyta; class Magnoliopsida; order Poales; family Poaceae; genus Triticum; species Triticum aestivum. The sequence continues at coordinate 63,158,633 of NC_057803.1, read as the reverse complement.
CTAACATTTAATAATTTTAGATCTTGTTATTTTATTCAAACAGCAAGCAAAACTAAATAAAATAAAATAAAATAATTCTCCAAGCAAAACACATATCATGTGGTAAATAAAAATATAGCTCCAAGTAAAGTTACCGATGAACGAAGACGAAAGAGGGGATGCCTTCCGGGGCATCCCCAAGCTTAGGCTTTTGGTTGTCCTTTAATATTACCTTGGGGTGCCTTGGGCATCCCCAATCTTAGGATCTTTCCATTCCTTATTCCATAGTCCATCGAATCTTTACCCAAAACTTGAAAACTTCACAACACAAAACTTAACAGAAAACTCGTAAGCTCCGTTAGCAAAAGAAAACAAAACACCACTTCAAGGTACTCTAATGAACTCATTCTTTATTTATATTGGTGTTAAAAATACTGTATTCCAACTTCTCTATGGTTTATAAACTCTTTTACTAGCCATACATTCATCAAAATAAGCAAACAACACACGAAAAACAGAATCTGTCAAAAACAGAACAGTCTGTAGTAATCTGTAACTAACGCAAACTTCTGGAACTCATAAAATTCTCAAATAAATTGTTGGACCTGAGTAATTTATCTATTAATCATATGCAAAAATTATTAACTAAATATCACTTTCCAAATAAAAAATGGCAGCAATTCTCGTGAGCGCTAAAGTTTCTGTTTTTTACAGCATGATGAACAAGACTTTCCCCAAGTCTTCCCAACGGTTCTACTTGGCACAAACACTAATTAAAACACCAAAAACTAAATCATAACAGGGTCTAGATAAATTATTTATTACTAAACAGGATCAAAAAGCAAGGAACAAAAATAAAGTTGGGTTGCCTCCCAACAAGCGCTATCGTTTAACGCCCCTAGCTAGGCATGATGATTTCAATGATGCTCACATAAAGGATAAGAATTGAAACATAAGGAGAGCATAACGAAGAATATGACTAGAACATTTAAATCTAACCCACTTCCTATGCATAGGGATTGTGTGATTAAAAAACTTATGAGAACAATAATCAACTCTCATAGGAAGGTAAAACAAGCATAACTTCAAAATTTTAAGCACATAGAGAGGAAACTTGATATTATTGCAATTACTACAAGCATATATTCCTCCCTCATAATAATTTTCAGTAGCATCATGAATGAATTCAACAATATAACCAGCACCTAAAGCATGCTTTTCATGATCTACAAGCATAGAAATTTTATTACTCTCCACACAAGCAAAATTCTTCTCATGAATAATAGTGGGAACAAACTTAACAAAATAATTACCATGTGAAGCATAATCCAATTGAAAACTAAAATCATGATGACAAGTTTCATGGATATAGTTATTCTTTATAGCATACAAGTCATCACAATAATCATCATAGATAGCAACTTTGTTCTCATAATCAATTGGAACCTCTTCCGAAATAGTGGATTCATCACAAAATAAAGTCATGACCTCTCCAAATCCACTTTCATCAATATAATAATCATAAATAGGAGGCATGCTTTCATCATAATAAATTTGCTCATCAAAACTTGGGGGGGATATCATCTTAATCAAACATAGCTTCCCCAAGCTTGTGGCTTTGCATATCATTAGCATCATGGATATTCAACGAATTCATACTAACAACATTGCAATCATGCTCATCATTCAAAGATTTAGTGCCAAACATTCCAATGCATTCTTCCTCTAGCACTTGAGCACAATTATCGGAATCCTTATTTTTCATGATAGATATTAAAAAGATGAAGCATATGAGCTACCCTTAATTCCATTTTTTGTAATTTTCTTTTATAAACTAAACTAGTGATAAAACAAGAAAGTAAAAGACTTGACTGCAAGATCTAAAGATATACCTTCAAGTGCTAACCTCCCCGGAAACGGCGCCAGAAAAGAGCTCGATGTCTACTACACAACCTTCTTCTTGTAGACGTTGTTGGGCCTCCAAGTGCAGTGGTTTGTAGGACAGTAGCAAATTTCCCTCAAGTGGATGACCTAAGGTTTATCAATCCGTAGGAGGCGTAGGACGAAGATGGTCTCTCTAAAGCAACCCTGCAACCAAATAACAGAGAGTCTCTTGTGTCCCCAACACACCCAATACAATGGTAAATTGTATAGGTGCACTAGTTCGGCAAAGAGATGGTGATACAAGTGCAATATGGATAGTAGATAAAGGTATTTGTAATCTGAAAATATAAAAACAGCAAGGTAACTAATGATAAAAGTGAGCACAAACGGTATTGCAATGCGTTGAAACAAGGCCTAGGGTTCATAGTTTCACTAGTGCAAGTCCTCTCAACAATAATAACATAATTGGATCACATAACTATCCCTCAACATGCAACAAAGAGTCACTCCAAATTCACTAATAGCGGAGAACGAACGAAGAGATTATGGTAGGGTACGAAACCACCTCAATGTTATTCTTTCCAATCAATCTGTTGGGCTATTCCTATAAGTGTCACAAACAGCTCTAGAGTTCGTACTAGAATAACACCTTAAGACACAAATCAACCAAAACCCTAATGTCACCTAGATACTCCAATGTCACCTCAAGTATCTGTGGGTATGATTATACGATATGCATCACACAATCTCAGATTCATCTATTCAACCAACACATAGAACCTCAAAGAGTGCCCCAAAGTTTCTACCGGAGAATCACGACGAAAACGTGTGCCAACCCCTATGCATAGGTTCATGGGCGGAACCCACAAGTTGATCACCAAAACATACATCAAGTGAATCATGTGGTATCCCATTGTCACCACAGATACGCACGGCAAGACATATATCAAGTGTTCTCAAATCTTTAAAGATTCAATCCGATAAGATAACTTAAAAGGGGAAACTATCCATTACAAGAGAGTAGAGGGGGAAGAAAACATCATAAGATCCAACTATAATAGCAAAGCTCGCAATACATCAGGATCGTATCACCTCAAGAACACGAGAGAGAGAGAGAGATCAAACACACAGCTACTGGTACATACCCTCAGCCCCGAGGGAGAACTACTCCCTCCTCATCATTGAGAGCACCGGGATGATGAAGATGGCCACCGGAGAGGGATTGCCTCCTCCGGCAGGGTGCCGGAACGGGTCTAGATTGGCTTTCGGTGGCTACGGAGGCTTATGGCGACGGAATTCCCGATCTATTATGCTCCCCGATTGTTTTAGGGTATATGGAGATATATAGGAGGAAGAAGTGCATCAGGGGGGCCACGAGGGGCCCACGAGAGTCGAGGGCACGCCCCCTGCCTCGTGGCCTCCTCGTTGATCCCCTGACGTGCACTCCAAGTCTTCAGGGCTTCTTCTGATCCAAAAATAAGTTCCATGAAGTTTCAGGTCAATTGGACTCTGTTTGATTTTCCTTTTCTGCGATATGCTAAAACAAGGAAAAAAACAGAAACTGGCACTGGGCTCTGGGTTAATAGGTTAGTCCCAAAAATCATATAAAATAGCATATAAATGCATATAAAACATCCAAGGTTGATAATATAATAGCATGGAACAATAAAAAATTATAGATATGTTGGAGACGTATCACACGTTTCTCCTATTGGATTGATACCTTGATTCTTAACTTAGGGAAATACTTATCTCTATTGTGCTGCATCATCCTTTCCTCTTCAAGGGAAAAACCAACGCAAGCTCAAGAAGTAGCAACAGGGACGGCGTCGGGGGCGGCGACGAGGAGCTATAGAATAAAATTGACCAAGTTTCCATACATCACAATGAACATCAAAATGAATTCTAAATAAATTATAAAGACAAAAAATTTACCAAGTTACTACAGAAAAATCATCATCATCATATATCATCACAATCAAAGAACATCTATATATCATCATCGTCATCTAAAATCATCATCTCATCATATCATCTACAAAAAAATTCTAAAGAAAAAATAATCTATATATCCCCATAATGAAAATCATCTATATATCATCATCATCATATCATCTATATATACAACAGAAAAAATTATCTAACAAAATTACAAAAGAAAAAACAATCTATATATCACCTTAATGAAAAACATTTATATATCATCATCATCATATCATCTATATATACTACAGAAAAAAATTATCTAACAAAATTATCTATCAAAAACATCTATATAGAGGGGGCAGGGGCGGCGACGAGGACGGCGACGTCGAGGCAGGCACGCGGCGACAACGATGGTGGGGCAGGGGCGCAGCAACATCAACGTACGTCGGGGCAAGGGCACGGTGATGGCGATGAGGCAGGGGCATGGCAACAGCAACGAGGAGACATGGCGCGGCGAGGGGAGCGGGGGACATCGTCGGGGTAGGGAACAGCGGCCGGCGTCGGGGCAAGGATGGTGACGACGAGCGGGTGGAGCAGCCTAGCGGCGTCGGGGCGCAGGGCTCGGTGTCGGGGGAGAATGTGAGAAATTGGGGGGGGGGGATCCTAAGTGTTTGGTTATATACCCCAGCCTTTAGTCCCGGTTGGTGACACCAACCGAGACAAAAGGCCCCCTTTCGTCTCGGTTGGAGCCACCAACCAGGACTAAAGGTCAATTTCAGCAGCCCAAAGGGTGGGAAGCAAAGACCTTTAGTCCCGGTTGCTGGCTCCAACCAGGAACGAAAGGGGGGCATTGGTCCCAGTTGGTGGCTCGAACCGGGACCAAAGGCCCCCTTTCGTCCCTGTTTGAGCCACCAACCGGGACCAATAGCCTGGCACAGCGGTGTGGTGGGAGTTTAGTCCCACCTTGCTAGTTAAGAGAGGGCAGCACTGGTTTGTAAGGTGTTGTGGTTGAGCTTTCGAGCTCCTCTCTAATGCAGGCAGTACTTGCCTAACCTTTGTCACTACCATGTTGGGCCCGTTAGGCCCGTGGGCCTGCATCCTGGCCCATGTACAGATGGGTTTCTAGTCGTATGCAGGCCGTGGTGGCCCGGTAGGCGGCATTTTTTATTTTGTATGTCATTTTACTTTGCTATTAAAGTTTTTAACATAAAATACTTTATGCAAATTCTTTTTGCTATTAAAGTTTTTAACCAAAAATACTTTGATAATTTTAGTGGCAGAAATTTTATATAATTTTAAGTTAATATTATTTTGATAATATGTTTTTATTTTTTATGTCATTTTAGTTTGCTATTAAAGTTTTTAACATAAAATTATTTATGAAAATTCTTTTTGCTATTAAAGTTTTTAACAAAAAATACTTTGATAATTTTAGTTGCATAAATCTTATATAATTTTAAGGTAATAATATCTTGATAATAACTAGAGGTTTATAAAAGTTTTTTAGTTGATTCTTTTTGCAATTGAAGAATATTATAGTTTTGGTTTAGTTGATCGTAACAAAACATTTTAATTGATTCTTTTTAGTTCATTCTTTTTGCTATTAGAGTTTTATAAAAGCTTTTTAGTTCATTCCTTTTGCTATTAGAGTTTTATAAAAGCTTTTTAGTTCATTCTTTTGAAAAGTACTACAAATGAACTCTGAAAAGTTTGAAAGTTGGCATGGTATCATCATTTTAGCCACATAGCATGTGCTAAAAAGTTGAGAGGGATACGGCAAAAACTAGATGCACTTCGTGTACAAAATGGACAATCCCTTTGAAGTATCAGGGTTTTGGACCAAAACTCATCTGTTACAAAGGGATCTCATTTTTTAACTTATTTCAACTCTGATGGCCCACACGTATAGGGGATCTATCATAGTCCTTTCGATAAGTGTCGAACCCAACGAGGAGCAGAAGGAAATGACAAGTGGTTTTCAGCAAGGTATTCTCTGCCAGCACTGAAATTATCGGTAACAGATAGTTGCATGATAAGATAATTCATAACGGGTAACAAGTAACAAAAGTAACTAAGGTGCAGGAAGATGACCAAATCCTTTTTGTAGCAAAGGACAAGCCTGGACGAACTCTTATATAAAGCAAAGCGCTCCCGAGGACACATGGGAATTACTGTCAAGCTAGTTTTCATCATGCTCATATGATTCACGTTTGTTACTTTGATAATTTTATATGTGGGTGGACCGGTGATTAGGTGTTGTCCTTTCTTGGACAAGCTTCCCACTTATTATTAACCCCTCTCGCAAGCATCCACAACTACGAAAGAAGAATTAAGATAAATCTAACCATAGCATGAAACATGTGAATCCAAATTAGCCCCTTACGAAGCAACACATAAACTAGGGTTTAAGCTTCTGTCACTCTAGCAACCCATCATCTACTTATTACTTCCCAATGCCTTCCTGTAGGCCCAAATCATGGTGAAGTGTCATGTAGTCAACGTTCACATAACACCACTAGAGGAGAGACAACATACATCTCATCAAAATATCGAACGAATACCAAATTCACATGATTACTTATAACAAGACTTCTCCCATGTCCTCAGGAACAAACGTAACTACTCACAAATCATATTCATGTTCATAATCAGTGAAGGAAATATGCCCTAGAGGCAATAATAAAGTTATTATTTATTTCCTTATATCATGATAAATGTTTATTATTCATGCTAGAATTGTATTAACCGAAAACATAATACATGTGTGAATACATAGACAAACAGAGTGTCACTAGTATGCCTCTACTTGACTAGCTCGTTAATCGAAGATGGTTATGTTTCCTAACCATGAACAAAAGAGTTGTTATTTGATTAACGGGATTACATCATTAGAAGAATGATGTGATTGACATGACCCATTCCATTAGCTTAGCACCCGATCGTTTAGTATGTTGTTATTGCTTTCTTCATGACTTATACATGTTCCTATGACTATGAGATTATGCAACTCCCGTTTGCTGGAGGAACACTTTGTGTGCTACCAAACATCACAACGTAACTGGGTGATTATAAAGGAGCTCTAAAGGTGTCTCCAAAGGTACATGTTGGGTTGGCGTATTTCGAGATTAGGATTTGTCACTCCGATTGTCGGAGAGGTATCTCTGGGCCCTCTCGGTAATGCACATCACATAAGCCTTGCAAGCATTGCAACTAATGAGTTAGTTGTGAGATGATGTATTACGGAACGAGTAAAGAGACTTGCCGATAACGAGATTGAACTAGGTATTGAGATACCGATGATCGAATCTCGGGCAAGTAACATACCGATGACAAAGGGAATAACGTATGTTGTTATGCGGTCTGACCGATAAAGATCTTCGTAGAATATGTACGAGCCAATATGAGCATCCAGGTTCCGCTATTGGTTATTGACCGGAGACGTGTCTCGGTCATGTATACATTGTTCTCGAACCCATAGGGTCCGCACGCTTAAGGTTTCGATGATAGTTATATTATGAGTTTATAATTTTTGATGTACCGAAGGAGTTCGGAGTCCCGAATGAGTTCGGGGACATGACGAGGAGTCTCGAAATGGCCGAGACATAAATATCGATATATTGGACAACTATATTCGGACATCGGAAAGGTTCCGAGTGATTCGGGTATTTTCGAGGGTACCGGGGAGTTACAGGAATACGATGAAGAAGCAATGGGCCTTAATGGGCCTTAGTGGGAAGGACCAGAAGGTGGCGCGCGTCCCTCCCAAGCCCAGTCCGAATTGGACAAGGGGTTTGGGGCGCGGCCCCTCTCTCCCTTCCTTCCCCTCTTCCCCCCTTTCCCCCCTTCTCCTAGTTGGACTAGGAAAGGAGGAAACCTACTCCAACTAGGAGTAGGAATCCTACTCCCCTGGCGCGCCCCTCCTAGGGCCGGCCTCCTCCCCCCTTGCTCCTTTATATACGGGGGCAGGGGGGCACCTGTAGACACACAAGTTGATCCTCGTGATCGTTTTCTTAGCCATGTGCGGTGCCCCCCTCCACCATACTCCTTGATAATATTGTAGCGGTGCTTAGGCGAAGCCCTGTGATGGTAGAACATCAAGATCGTCACCACGCCGTCGTGCTAACGGAACTCTTCCCCGACACTTTGCTGGATCGGAGTCCGGGGATCGTCATCGAGCTGAATGTGTGCTAGAACTCGGAGGTGTCGTAGTTTCAGTGCTTGATCGGTCGGGCCGTGAAGATGTACGACTACATCAACCGCGTTGTGCTAACACTTCCGCTTCCAGTCTATGACGGTACGTAGACAACACTCTCCCCTCTTGTTTCTATGCATCACCATGATCTTGCGTGTGCGTAGGAAATTTTTTGAAATTACTACGTTCCCCAACAATCAGAGGAGTAATAATTATCATTAAGGATCTGAACATATTATCTTCCACCGAATAAACCAACTAGCATCAACTACAAGGAGTAATCAACACTACTAGCAACCCACAAGTACCAATCTGAGGTTTTGGGACAAAGATCGGATACAAGAGATGAAGTAGGGTTTGAGAGGGGATGGTGCTGGTGAAGATGTTGATGGAGATTGACCCCCTCTCGATGAGATGATCGTTGCTGATGATGATGGCTTTGATTTCCCCCACTAGGAGGGAAGTTTCCCTAGCAAAACAGCTCCGCCAGGGCCCTAGATTGGTTCAGCCCAAGTTCTGCCTTGAGATGGCGGCGCTTTGTCCCGAAAGCTTCCTCTTGATTTTTTCCAGGTAAAAACCCTTCGTATAGCAGAACATGGACACCGGGGGCCTGCCAGGTGGACGACAAGGCAGGGGGCGCGCGCAGGGGGTAGGGCCCCCCCACCCTTGTGGTTGCCTAGTGGGTCCCCTCTGGTGCTTTCTTCGCCCAATATTTTTTATATATTCCAAAATAATTCTCCATGAAGTTTCAGGACTTTTGGAGTTGTGCAGAATAGGTATCTCAGATTTGCTCCTTTTCCAGTCCAGAATTCCAGCTGTCGGCATTCTCCCTGTGCATGTAAACCTTGTGAAATAAGAGAGAAAGGCATAAGTATTGTGCTATAATGTGTAATAGCAGTCCATAATGCAATAAATATCTATATAAAAGGCATGATGCAAAATGGACGTATCAACTCCCCCAAGCTTAGACCTCGCTTGTCCTCAAGCGAAGCCGAAATCAAAAAATATGTCCACAAGTTTAGAGATAGAGGTGTCGATAAAATAAAATAAAATACTGACATGAGGCATCATGATCATCTTTAGAACAGCAACATATATTGTCATATGATTTCTTATGCTAAAGTAATAATTTGTTCACAAGGTAAAGTATGAATCAGAAACTTTATTGAAGACTAACAAACTATAATATCAGTCATTGAAGCAATTGCAATTTATCATAACTTCGGAAAGAGTCAATACAAGAGCTTTTCAACAAGTCCACATACTCAACTATCATTTTTGGAAAGAGTCAATTTATTGAAGACTAACAAACTATAATCTCAGTCGTTGTCAGGTTGCTTAGGGCCTTGGATTAGCACTTGCATAATAATGAACTTCCGCTTCATGCACAACCAAGGAGGAAGGTTATAGATACATAGAGTCACGGGCCAGGTGCTATGATTGCTGCTCTCTGCTCCCCAAAAGGATTAATGCCATCCGCGCTTAAAACAAACCATAAGTTCCTTGTGTGACCTGCAAAGTCCCCCACCTTCTCTCGGTTTTTCTCCACTACGACCCGTCAGCGGGTGCTCTCAACTTGTTGTCTTTCTTACGGTCCTTTTTGTGCCATAGCATCAACTTGGCATGCTCTTTGTTTCTGAACAGACATTTCAACCGTGGTATTATAGGAGCATACCACATCACCTTGGCAAGAACCCTCTTCCTGGGGTGCTCGCCCTCAACATCACCAGGGTCATCTCGTCTGATCTTATACCGCAATGCAGCGCATACCAGGCATGCGTTCAAATCCTCGTACACACTGCGGTAGAGGATGTAGCCATTAGGGCATGCATGTATCTTCTGCACCTCCAATCCTAGAGGGCATAGAACCTTATTTGCTTTGCACGTGTTGTCGGGCAATTCGTTGTCCTTTGGAAGCTTCTTCTTCATTATTTTTAGTAGCTTCCCAAATTTTTTGTCAGATACACCATTGGCTGCCTTCCGTTACAGCAATTCCAGTGTTGTACCGAGCTTTCTGTTGTCATCTTCGCAATTTGGGTACAACCCTTTTTTGTGATACTCTAACATGCGATCAAACTTCAACTTCTTCCTTTCACTTTGGCATTGTCTATTTGCATCAACAATGACCCCGCGAAGATCATCATGGGGCACATCGTCTGGTTCCTCTTGATCTTCAGCTTCCCCTGTTGCAGTATCACCATATTCAGGGGGCAGATAGTTGTCATCATCCTCTTCTTCTTTGTTGTCTTCCATCATAACCCCTCTTTCTCTGTGCTTGGTCCAAACATTATAGTGTGGCATGAAACCCTTCTCAAGCAGGTGAACGTGAAGGGTTTTCAAGTCAGAGTAATAGTTCGTATTCCCACAGATAGGGCATGGACAATATATAAAACCATTCTGCTTGTTTTCCTCACCCACTTCAAGAAAATAATGCAGGCCCTCAATATACATCCATTGTCGGTCCATCTGCGTGCATTATATAATTAAGTGTATCAAAAACCATTATAGAACATCATGAATAGAGAAGTGACCAAATTAATACAACTTCATCGTCACATTAAAACAAAAGTACAGTAGTGATCAAATGTTATTACTGAAAAAATAAATACATAAAGTTCATACATAGTTCTCATTGAATAACATATAGCTCTCTAGAGCATCTTTTTAAACCATACATTGAAACTATGTAAAACATTTCAATGCAATAACAAATGTGATCATAATCGTAACTAAGGTAACAATTGATCCAACGGCATAATGATACCAAGCCTTAGTATGAATGGCATATTTACTAATCTTTCTAACCTTCAAGCGCATTACATCCATCTTGATCTTGTGATCATCGACGACATCTACAACATGCAACTCCAATTACATCTTCTCCTCCTCAATTCTTTTCAATTTTTTCTTCAAGTAATTGCTTTCTTTTTCAACTAAATTTAACCTCTCAACAAGAGGGTCGGTTGGAATTTCTGGTTCAGATACCTCCTAGATAAAAACATCTATGTCATGTTGGTTGGCATAATTGTCATAAACACTAAATGAACAAATAGTTATAAAAAATAATATACCACATACGAATCATAGGCAGGACGAGGGCCGACGGGGCGGATACCAAAACCACGGCACTATATAATAACAAACAATAATAGAAGTAAGAAAATGATTCAAGTATCTATCTAAATCATACAAGTAAGATTTTTTCTTCTAGAAAGAAGAAAAGAACAGGAGGCTCCCCACGGTGGTGCCGGCGATGAGATCGACGACGGTGAGGAAGGGGACGGGATGGAACGGACTGCCAAACCTAGACAAATCTTGAGGAAATGGAGCTTGGAGGTCGAGCTTGGAGAGGAGAAAGCTTAAGTGTGGCTCGGGCATTTCATCGAACACCTCATGTGCATGCATAGAAGGGAGACAGAGCAGCGCATGCACACACCTCCCACACAGCCAAAAATCAAAGGAGTTAGCGGGCAGGGGCGAGGGTATATATAGGCATCTCTTTAGTCATGGTTGGTGGCTAGAACCGGGGCAGAAGACTCACCTCTAGTCCCGGTTCCAGCCACCAACTGGGACTAAAGGTGTTGCGCCAGGAGCGAGGCCCATTGGTCTCGGTTCGTGCCTGGAATCGGGACCAAAGGGATTAGAAGAAGCGGGACCAAAGGGTTCGGAAGAACTGGGACCACTGGCCCCCGAGGCCCAGCCGGTGCCTTGGCCTCATGAATTGGGACTGATGCATCCATTGGTCCCGGTTCATAGGAGAACCGGGATTAATGCCCTTTTCTAGTCTGGACCAAAACCCTATTTTCTACTAGTGTATGCATGATTTGAATGTGAGTGCAATATCAGCGAAGCAGAATGTTTCTGTTGCAAATCATTCATCAGAGGAGGCCGGGCATTGGCTGCCACCACCAGCACACACTTTCAAGTTCAACATTGACAGGGCAGTCGCTAGCAATGGACAACAAGGAGCAGCGGAAACAATATGTTGAGATGAAAATGGTGTATATTTGGGCTCTTCTACGGTGTTATTTTATATGATAAATCCAACGACATTGGAAGCTTTTGTTGTCCGAGAAGCACTCTCGCTTGCGGAGGACCTTCAACTTGATCGTCTTCATATTACCTTAATTGTCCTGCAATCGTCAACGATATTCATCAAAAATTGGGTGGAAGATATGGGGCCATCATCACAGAGATACAAACCACTCGACTAGTTTCCAGTCTTGTGTTTTTACTCATGAACGTAGAAATTTCAATTTTGAAAATCATAATCTCGCACAGTTTGCCTATAATGTAAGTTTAGGTCGTCATGTTTGGTTGGGTACCCCCCCCCCCCTGACCAACTCCTTGTACCTTTAAACATCTTTGAATTTCAATAAAGTCAGGCGAGATTTCTCAAAAAGAGGACCGGGGTCAAATTTATTTTCCACTTATCATATTTTTCCATGGGTTGATGTATGTAACAGGGTTTGGGCCGAGGTCCTCGCGGTCAATTGATCGCGGCCCAACACTGTAGCTTCGCCCGGTTGTGCTCGCTTTACGTGTTTTGATGGGTTTGCAATATAAACCATGTTGTGTTTGGGGGTTTGCAACATAATCCATGTTGCGCTTGCTTTGCAAACACATGGCGAATTTGGACTTGTTTGCAGCATAAGTCATACTACCTTCATTTCATGATATAGTGCGTATAGATTTTTTCAAAAGCCAAGTCAAACTTTCACAACATATATATATATATATAGAGAGAGAGAGAGAGAGAAAAGTATTTATATTTAGAATAGCAAATGTATATCATCGGATACATCATCATGAGTTAAATATTCATATTGTATATGTTTGGTGTTATAAGATACATTTTTGCTAATGCACATCTAGATATGCAATAAGTATTGCACATTTAAGTCCTATATCATTGATTTTACGCTGAGATTCGTGTGAGTATCTTGTTTTTTCTTTTTATGTTTGATTGTAGTTTTGCTAAAGCACATCTAGATAACTATCTTCATAAACTTTTTCAAAGTTTGTTAAGTTTGACTTTTCATAAAATTTATATACACTACATTATGTTTTTTTTGAGAATCACCGGGGGGAGCTCCCCACCTGAATATATTACTCAAAAGTCACCAAGGCAGCAAGCACATAATTACATAGACACGACGCAGCATGCACAGAGGTAGGAACGCCATGAGGAGACGTCCTCCTTGTCACATGTTGCCACGAGACGATGTGACCAGAGATCTAAGTCAGAAATAAGGGCCATGAGGGTTATTACAGAACATTGATCAATATTTCTAAACAACATATCATTTCACGCTGCCCAGGTCTTCCATTGGAGTGACAAAAGGACTAGTGGCCATGGCTTGTGCGGGAGGTGATGGGGTAGAGGAGCACCCCAGAGGTCGGCGATGTCGTCCGTCTGAGGCGGGATACCCAGGCTCTACTAGACCCGGCTGGCAAGTGGGCAGGTGATGAAGGGGTGCATGGAGTCTTCAAGTAACATAGCACATCGAGGACATGTGTCAATGGAGATGATATGCTTGTGAGAGAGGTTGGCCCTGGTATTGAGGCGGTCCTTGAAGAGGAGACAAGCAAAAAAAAATCTTGCGTGGAACCTTGGAGCACCAAATGAGGGGAGCAAGAGGATCGTTGTCAGGCCTTGCCATGAGGGCGTCGTACGCGTCTTGGTGGAGAAGTCAAGTCCTCGATGTAGAAACCTTTGTTCTTCCTCTGCCGAAGGAACGAAGTCCTGCAAAATAGCCAACAACGGAACAAGCTATTGCCCTGCCAAAAGGGAGAGACGTTTACGGAGGTTAGCTTCTAAACCGTAACGCAGTATATTAGCCACCTTAACTAGCTGAAGGGTGGAGTGTGAGAAGAGGTGGGGGAGGAGGAGGCTAGAGGCGTTGGGGTCAACCAAGTATCAAGCCAGAAGTAAGTATACGACCCACCGTTTGTTAGGACGAAAGAGATTGTCCGCAAGATGGGGATTTGCTGAGCAATGGTGTGGCAGAGGAAAGAGGTTTGTGGGGAAGAGGGGACTAGGGCATTTGGTTGTTGAAGATCTAACCATTCCAGCCAAGGGGCAGAGGCAGACGTCAAAGCCTTGGCTACAAATTTCATGAGTAGGCAGTTGTTCTGAATATGAAGGTTTTTTAGCCCTAGACCACCATATTTCTTCGGCACACACACATTTTTCCATGCAATAAGGCATTGAGCTCCTGAAACTGAATCCTCTCCCGCCCAGAAGAAAGCCCTATGAAGGGAGTCTATGGTTTTGATGACCTTTTTTGGAATGTGGAAGACCGGCATGAAGTAGGTGAGGAGGGAGTCTAGGACCGCGGAGATGAGAATGAGACGATCACCTTTGTCTAGCAGTTTGGCTCGCCATCCTGTCCGCAACTTGCGAGAGTGTTCTATCAGAGGATCAAAGGCATTGGATGGTGGTTTTGTAGGGGAGAGAGGTAGGCCGATGTATGTTTGAGGGAAGGAGGCGCGTGAGCAGCCCATGGCAAGGGCGGTGGCATTAGCTATGGTGACATCTGTGTGGAGAGTGGCTAGAGTGGTTTTGGTGAAGTTGATGGTCAGACATGTAGCATTGGCAAAGTTGTTTAAGAATACTTTCAGAGATGCGGCGACAAGAGGGGAGGCAGCAGCAACGATGAGTGTATCGTCGGCGTACTGAAGAACGGTGAGAGGTAGGTGTGAGAAAATGGGGTGGTGGAGATCGGCCTCCGTGTTCTTGAAAATGAGTTGCTGGAGCAGGTTTGTGACGATGAGAAAGAGGTAGGGAGAGATCGGATCACCTTGTCGTAGGCCAGTTTTTGCATTCAATCCAACTGTCTGGAACACCATTCAGTAGTATGGCAGTTTTGCCCGTGTGAAGAATGTTCTGGATCCAGTTACGGAAAGTTTGGGAGAAACCACGAATGAGGAGAATCTTATCAAGGGCAGGCCATGCCACGGAGTCGAAGGCTTTACGAAAGTCTAGTTTGAAGACCATGGTAGGCCTTTTCCTTGTGTGGCAGGAGCTTATGAGATCAGCTGCAAAGACATAATTCTCAGCAATATTCCTGCCGGTGATAAAACCAGTCTGATTGACATGTACTAACAAGGGTATAAGTGGCTGGAGACGAGTGGTTAGGACTTTTGCGACAGCTTTTATCGGGTAATTCTGGAGTGAGATGGGCCGGAAGGCATCAGGAGAGGTAGGCATGTCCTTTTTTGGAAGAAGTATGATGTGGGCACGGTTAATGCGTTCCGTGTCTGCCACGCCTTGATGAAATTGGGAGAAGAAGGAGAGGACGAGGCTTTTTACTGTGGACCAGTATTTTCTGTAGAAGGAGGGCCCAAACCCATCTGGGCCAGGGTTGGCCTGGGGATTCATTTGGAAGAAAGCATTTTTGATTTCTGCTTCCGAAAAGTTTTCGTTTAAGATATGGAGGCCGACCCCAGGATTAGGGTAGAGAGCGTTCAGGTCAAAGGACCATGATGTTTTTGTTGGTGTACCAATGAGGGAGACGAAGAAATCATGGAGGGTCTTGGCTTTTTGGTGGTGAGATGTGAAGTCATGACCGTCCCGAGTGAGAGTAAAGATTTTGTTCTTTCTAAGGCGTTGCGAGGCAGACATGTGGAAGAATTTTGTGTTCTCCCCCCCATTGATGGCCCGAGAAACCTTGGCACACCATCGCCAGTACGTCATTTTCTCCTATATTGTGCATTTGAGAAGCGAGATGATGATCTTGCGAGTGAGGATTTCGGATTGTGATAGAGCTCTGAGTTCTTCAGCATGATCAAAGGCCGATATGGCTGATTTGCAACGAGATTCACGGAGAGGAGTGGGAATGCGAGAACGTTTCCAATTTTTTAGGCCGGCCCAAGATTTTTTGAGCGATGCAGCGAGGAGGGCGGCTAAGTTGGTTGAAGTGGTCTGGACGGGAGTGCAACATTTTGTGACGATGTCGTTGCATGGACGGAAATTGGACCAGCCAGGCTCGAATTTGAAAAAGTTAGATCGAGGAATCGTTGTGGTGACCTGTATGAGGAGAGGGACGTGACCAGATGTGAAACGTGTGAGCGAGGATAAGGTTGTGTTGGGAAAGGCATCTGCCGAGGCGAGGTTAAAAAAAGCACGGTCAATCCGTTCTAGGGTGGGTGTCGATCGATTGTTTGACCATGTAAATTGACGATCGAGGAGTGGCAGTTCGATAAGAGCTAGGCTATCTAGAGCGTGGTTGAAAGCGTTAGCTTCTGGCCGGATAAAGGTATTGTTGTTTTTATCAGAGGGGAAGCGCAAGAGGTTGAAATCTCCAACAACTAACCACGGGGAATCATCCGGTTGTGCGATAGATAGGAGCTTATCGAGGAAGGATTGTTTGAGAGCCCGGGTGGAGGGGGCGTAGATATTGGTGATGGCAATGTTGTGAGCACATGCAGTTGATCTTAGGATTAGGTTAGGTGAGAGTAAGAGATAACCCGGAGAGAAGATGTGTTGATGGCCAAAATGGTGCCGTCGGCCGTGCCAATGGCGGGTAGAGAGAAAGCTTGATCGAGATGGTGTGGTAAGAACGATCTTAGTTTGGCGTTGGAGTAAGTCTCAAGTTTTGATTCTTGTAAGAGGGTAATGTGGGGTTTGGTCGCAAGCAATTCGGATAGGACGTCAGAACACTTATCATCATCACCCAAACCACGTATATTCCAAGAGCAAATAGAGATTGCAGCGTTACTCATAAGAATTGTTCAGACACCACATGGAGAGGCAAAAGTACAGGAGTTCTACGACTGCAACTATTACATAGAGACGCAAAGATAGTTCTGAACCCAACGACAACAGACACGAGGAACAAAAGGCCGACGATACAGATAGCGCATAGTGATCTAGCGAAGGCGGTCGTCCACAGCAGATGGGGCCCCGACGCCGAGGGGCCAAGCATGGTTGGGTAGTTGATCATGGCGCGTCTTCCTCACCAGAGGCAGAGGCCTCGGAGCCAAGGATAGCAGCAATGTGGCCATCATCAGTGCCATAGAGTAGCGCAATGATGGCCAGGTCTTCAGCAGAGGCAGGGGGTCCATCAGCAGCGTCGAGGTGAGCATCCCGGATGGCGATGTCAATGGACGTGCCGACGTTAGCTGCAGAGAGGCGAGTGGCCATGGCTTTGACGGAGAGAGCTTGCGCTTGAAGGTTTGCAACATAACTCCCATTGCTCTCATTTGTTGCAGCAACGATGGTGTCAGCGTGTGGTCCTTGCAGTAACCTGCATCTGCTCCCATTTTTTTGCAGCAACGAGGCACGCCGGTGAGCGGCGACGCAACTCCCAGCAAGCGGCCACACAGCAGCATCCCAGGAAAGCGGCGATGCAGCAACATCGCGGCGACTAGGCAACAACACCAACGGCTAGCGGCCACTCAGCAGCACCACAACCTCCTTTGCACCGCTGCGCAACGGCTGGCCAACGGTGATGGTTCTGGACTTGTGGTGGTGCGTGGATGATTCGTTGCGTCGACGACAGCAGGGAAAAATCATGGGGATGCGAGAGAGACGAACGCGAGAGAGAGAGAGAGAGAGAGGAGAGGAAGGGGACACCGCGACGGGACGCACAAAGACGATTCCGGAGAATGGGTACGTGCTGTGCAAGGCCATGCATGGGGACATGGGTTGGCCGATGAAGGTGGCCGACGCAAACATACGACCAGCCAGTTGCCTGGAAGCTTTTCTCATACTCCCTCCGTTTTTATTTACTCCGCATATTAGAGTTGACTGAAGTCAAACTTTGTAAAGTTTGACCAAATTTATAGAAAATAATATAAATATGTAGCATAACAAATCTATATGATGTGAAAGTACATTTGACAACGAATCTAATGGTATTGATTTGTTATTGTATATGTTAATATTTTTGTCTATAAACTTTGTCAAAGTTTGTAAAGCTTGACTTTGACCAAAACTAATATGCAGAGTAAATATAAATGGAGGGAGTACTATTTACCTGCATATATCCCTGCTAGAAAGACACAACAACATATCGCGACAACGGTTGCAACACGAAACTTCGGTTCCCTCGCGCGTATATACTACCGCATCCATGGCTCATCAAAGCGAGAAGAGCTGAAGAGACCTTCCACCAACCGCATCAGCCCAGCTTGTAATTTTTTCTAGATAAAACAGCACTTGAATCAAAGGACCACGCCCGTCTTGGAAGATCTCCCAGGTAGAGCTGGCATAAATGGGGCGATCGACCTACCGCCTGCGTACGGACGAGCCCGCGCCCAAAGCGGGCAAAAGCGAAAGGCGTATCCTGTGCGTGGCGCAACGCAAAGCTGCCAAAACGGCGATGCATGGGGTGGATACGGAATGCATAGTCCCATAATAATGCCCAGCTAGAATCACACGAATGATTGCAACCAAACACCCACCGCGCATCGGCATCCACCGTCGATCAGCGAGTCCCGTCTTTGTCAAAGCTCTCGTTGTCCAATGCCTTTGGCGTGCATCGGCCCCTGGAGACCACATCCATGGCTGATGCCGACGGATTTGGCACCGTGAGAATGAGACGAGCGAGGGCGTTCCATGCGCTGCGCTTGCACGCATGCGCACAGTAACAATGTACTAACATATATCCCCCGCAAATAAAAATGTACACATATATCCAGCCTAAGAAAAGAAACAAAAGTCTGAACAGATCTATTCCCATGTTTCCTCCTCTAACCCTATGTGGTCAGGACAAACTCTTCCCTAAAGACCGTGGATTAGCCTCCCCTCTATCTACCACTTCCGCGGCCGGTGAAGAGAGAGGAATCCCGGTGCCTCCGCTTCAGTTAGTAGTTTAGGTCAGGTTTTTTAGTCCTTGCTGGCGTGGCGCTTATTCTTCGAGTTTGTCTTTCATACTCCGATCCTTTCTAAGTTTGTTTGTGTGGACATAAGTCGGCAGAACTCTAGCGTAGGTTCCTATCGTCTCTTTTGATGGTGAGTTTAGGGTTTCTCGTCATATGACGAGATTTGGTGTCGGGTGCTTCAAATCTATGAAAGGGTTCCACGACAACAATTACGGCTCCAAAACGCTGGTTCTTAGGGACACATTGACGAAGACTTTTTTGTTGTTATCGACGAGGTAGTGGTTGCTCAATGGCCTTGGAATCTAGGTATAACTTTTATTATGCTTTGTACCTCCGGTGATCTGATCATTTCGAAAAGAAAAACATATATCCAGCCTCTCGCGCTGTATCCAGGTACGTAGTTAGCCGAGGACAAGCCGCTAATGGACGCCTTTCGATCACAGGTTGCCTACTGTAGTGCCTGGATTGGATTGGATTGGATTGGTGGTTAGCTAATATACCTACGGACCCGGGCCGCCCCACGTGCGAACAGAAGCCGCATACGTTCGCGGCCTCCTCGCCTCCATTGATTCCGCTGCATGTACTACGTACGTCTAGGGTCTAGCTAGCTAGCCTGTGAGCACGAGTCAAGTGCCTGCCAGGTGAGCTAGCCACAGTTGCTCTCTTGTTGCACTGTTGCTGCTGGTGACCGCGACAGCCGAACCAACAGGGCCAGGGCCAGGCCGACTGAGTGGTTCATTCATTCATGCACCTGCCGATCGATGCTCTGCCGTGCGTGAACCCTGCCAGAACATGGACCAAAATACGAGAGCTTCTGGATTGTGCGTTCCGAGCCGGTAAAGACACGATAGCGTATGAATGTTCTTGGTGTTGTCGGCTCCCCTCCGAGCCACGACATCTACGGCTTTCATCTTTGAAAGGAGGGGAAACCCGTTTCAAAATAATTGAAGCTCTAGTTTTGCACAAAGTCAAACTTCTTTATATTCGACCAAGTAAGCAGAAAAATATGCTAGTATTAGTAACATCAAATAAACATAGCGTGAAAAAAATATTTTGTGATGATCTAATAATTTGGTGCTGTTCTTGTGGATGTTATCTTTTTTATAAAACTCGTCAAATGTGAATGTAATTTTTGACTTAGGACAAAGATAGAACTTCAAGTAATCTGAAACGAAGGAACTACATGTTCGTTGATGGCTGGGTCAAATTCAAACTAATTTCAAGAAAACCATAGGTACACACCCTCGAGAATGATGTCCTAGCCGGCGAATATCTACCAGATGGCGCCTTGATTGAGGTAGGGCTTCAATTCAGGATTGATGAGTATGACGTGGTGATTGGTGAATGCGTGTAGGTTGATCTTCGTCCGAAGGCACCGGAGATGGTTGATCTGACGAAGACGATGGTTCCTGGAAAACCGGGAGGACGATTTTGGGCGCTTATTGAGAGCGATGACGAAGAACAGGTGGAGGATCAAGCCTCGACAGGTAGGATGATGCCTTCACAGGTTACGGGACCGATGGAGTTGCCGGAGCCCAAGGTGGTACCCGATTGTCGTCGATCAAAAATTCAAAATCTCAAGCCGACCGTGAAACCCTGGATCGGCCCGATCCCTAAGGTACTCCGAGAACCCTTGTCAGATTTTATGCCGGAAACTTGGACTCTTTTTACTCGAAAGAAGAAGAAGGGAAAGAATGGTCGGCCGCCACCGCCGTTAAGGTTGCCGGTGGCGAGATCGGCGAGCGCGATTCGAGCGGCCAGACGGGCTCATTTGAATTTGCTGTTGGGTCATAGTCTCGAGTTGGATGCGGTGACGGTCGTGGGCTCTCTAGACTCGGGCGAGGCCCAGTTGGGAGCCCAAGCCTCTGCCGATCCAACACCTACGTGCGTGCATGTATCACCGGTGCCCGACGCCATCGTGATCGCGTCTAGGGTTTTTGCTCCGGGCTTTCTGACTATGGGTGAAGGACGGGCGAAGAGGATCTCCTGCGTCGGTGATATGGTGGGGCGCCGGCCACCACCCGTCAAGCGAGGGCCGCAGCCCGCCGTTGGCGTCGCTGGTGCCGGCGGTGCCGGCCGAGGTGCTCCGCCCGCCGTTGGCGCTGGTGCTGCCGGACGTGGCGGTCCGCCTCCACAAGGGCCGCAGGCTGGAGCTGGAGCTGGCCAGGGCGCCCAACCACCCGCGAGGCAGGGCCCATTGGCTGTTGCTTCAGCCTCTCAGGCGTCGATGCATGTTGCTCCGCCAAGTGCGTGGCAGCCGGATGAATCGGCACAGCAGTCGGTGGCCAAGGCGCCGGCCCTAGAAAGGGGTCGAGGTGCTAACTTTGGCTGGGAAGGTCAAGGGCGTGGTGGATACAGCAGAGATGGATCGAAATTCAACTGGTACGGGCAGTGGGGAGACGATGGGTACGATGTATATGGTGAGGGGTTGCACCGTGGATCATCCTCCGGTGGCGGCCGTGGTTACAACTGGTACAATGGTGATGGTTCGGGGCATTTTCAGGGCCCACCCGGTAACTTTGTTGAAGGCGTTGCCGGTCCCAATAACCGTTTTCGAGGAGGCTATCAGTGGGGCAGGAGAGGGAGGCGCCCACCTCCAGCGCGACAACCTCCGCCTCCACCGCCGCCCGTTGCGGACACGACTCCGGGAGCGGAGCTCGAGCACTCAGCAGATGTGGCAGGAGTCTCATCCACGTTGCCCGCGGTTGTGGTTGACGCGGTCAGTGCGCTGGCAGCGGTGACCGTTCCGGCGGCTTCTGGAGTCGTAGAAACTAAGGATGGTACGACAGACAAAGGGCCGGACAAAGCGGAGGGAGAAAAACTTTCTAAGTGGGCAATCAAGAATAAGAAGTTGCCTTGTTATAGATGTGGCGTACCGGGTCACTTTGTGGCAGAGTGCACTAATGAGCTTTGCGACTATTGTCTCATATTGCAGCATGTGACCAGTGACTGCCCACTCTTATCCGGTCCTAAACCCGGCGTAAACATTTTTGGTGTGTGTTGCAAGGAGTTGATGTTCTTTGAGACACCGGAGGTGGATCCTATACAGCATGTGGTTGAGAGTTCATTCCCGTCTGTGCTTCGGGTTACTAATGGGCAGTTGACTGAGGCTCAGATTGTGAGGCAGCTGCATGACCTAGTACCGGGTAATTATCAGTGGCATCTGGAGAAACTGGAGGGACAGGCGTACAAGGTGGATTTCCCCACTAAAGAGGATCAGATGCATTTTCTTAAGTGGGGTCTATGCAGAGTTCCAAGTACCAACATTATTATTGCTTTTGATGAGGGGAAACAAGAAGAACCAGAGGATACACCTTTAGAGAAGGTGTGGGTACGTTTCTTTGGCGCACCACCAAAACTGATTAAGCACTTTCGGATTGCTTGGAGCTTGGGATCTATGATTGGCAAGACAGAAAAGGTGGACATGCCTTTCACTCGCATACAAGGGGCTGCGAGGTTGCTGGTCAGTGTTGTGAGTGTTGAGTTCATACCAGATGTGGTTAGATGGACACATGCTGGAGTCATGTACGTTTTAGAGCTCGAGATCGAGGACACTCCAATTTCCCAGGATGGGGATGAGATTCAGGATATGGACACAACTAAGGGGGGGCGGAGCCCCAGGGATCAGGATAAGGGGTCAGATAAGTCACCACGGGAGTCGGCCAAGGGGCCCAATGCGCAACCAGATAAGTCAAATAAATCTGCCAAAGAGGCGCCCCCGTCCACAACTCCGATGAACACTCTTCGTTTTGGTTCGTTTGGAGCGAGGTCGGCTCCTAGTAGGTTATGGAGCACTAGAGTCGAGGCGGATGACCCAGTGGAACTTGAGCTACCACTGGTGTTGATCCCTGCCTGTGAGGAGACAACGACACTTGAGGCTTCCGATTCACAGCAGGCACCACAGGGACTACGACACACTGACAGTGGCCCAGTCAGGATGGGCTCCACGCCCGATGAGCAGGTGGACACTTGCGAGCTGCTCCCAAGTGGGGGGCGTGGTAGCAGCCGCTTACACGCGTCCGGCTCGAGCTCCTTGGGAGCAGCGCCTGGACAGGAGGTCAGAGGCGCTCTTTCTACCCCGGTTGTCCCGATCGAGCTGAGAGGGAGGTGCGAGCAGGAGCCCCGTGTCTTAACTCCTCCGCTGGACCACGCCATGCAGGTTGGACAGGGGCCGCGCCGCTTTATTGGCGGGGGGAGCGGGACTAGTGAGCAGGTGGCTCCACGGTCATCTTCCCCCTTGACCACTGTGGCTGATTTCCGCTTGACCTAGCCTTACCCTCCTTCACCGACGATAGGGGAAGGGCGTGGGAGTCGGGAGCATACCCCTCGGGAGAGGACGACGGAGGAGCTTATCGCTTTCAGCGGGATCACGGATCCGGTGACGGCTGGCAGGCGTGTAATCAACCGAATCCAGGGGCAGCCTGATGCGGATGACCTGTAGCTAGCGTGTGCCAAGAGGGCAGCCATGCTTCATCATGTCGAGGCTACTACAGGTGCGTCTTTTTATAAAAAGTTGTTCAATTTTGCACTTCACAGAAAATGAAATAGTGGATAAGGCAAATGACTTAGGAATTTCTTTGGGATCAAATGAAACCGAGGTCGCCAAATCCGTCAACGATCTCTTAGACTTGGAAGCGGAGAGGGCTTCCAAAATTATTCGTAATCTTGCATCTATCAAACCCATGAATGATAATGAAATGAACAATTTAGGAATGGTTGATCTTGCAAATATATGTAACAATCTTTTGCCTAGTGTGGAGGCCAAGGATGAGGAGGGATCGGAGACTACAGACACGGTAGAGCCTCTCCTGATGGAGGGTGCGGTTTCTGTCGCCGCTAATCCTACTTTCCGCAGGGTGTTGGGGAGAAGCCCAAACGACCTTGGAAGCGGAAAATCTATCCTATTTCAGCAGTACACATAAGTGCTAGAGTTAAGCTTAAGAAAAAATTATGATGATTTATGAAAGAAATCTTTTGGAATAGCAGAGGTCTAGCTGACTTGGCTAAACATAGGTTCTTAGGACAACGATAGAACAACACTTAGACTATATTGCACTTTTGGAAACAGGACGAGATAATTTTACATTACAGTTTCTTCAAACTCTCTCCAGTGGTATCGATTTTGACTGGCACATCTTACCTCCTAGAGGAAGATCCAGCTGGATTTTACTAGGAGTGCGGTGTGAGACGTTAGAGGTGCTTAATGTGGTTCAGGGAGACTTTTCGGTTAAATTCGGGGTGAGATCAAAACTAGATGGGTTCCGGTGGTCTCTTGTAGCTGTATATGGGGTAGCACAACCTGAATTCAAATTAGACTTTTTAGCCGACTTGGTGAGGATTTGTGGAGATGAAAATCTGCCAATACTTGTCGGGGAGATTTTTAATGTAATCAGGAGAAGAGATGAAAAGAACAATGACAATTTCGATGATCGTTGGTATATGATGTTTAACATGATTATCGAGAGTCTTAGTTTGAGAGAAATAGAACTAACCGGTAGACAAATCACATGGGCCAACTCGTTACCCACTCCGACTTATGAAAAGTTGGATAGGGTATTTGCCAGTGTGGAGTGGGAGCAAAAGTATCCGTTGGTGTCGGTCCATGCGATGTAGACAGCAATCTCGGACCACACACCACTTTTGTTAGACTCGGGTGAGGCTACCCATGTGGCAAATAAAAATACCCTCTCTTTCGAACAAAGCTGGTTTGAGAGAGAAGGATTTTTGGAGATCATTGCACGCGAATGGGCTAAGCCGATTAGTGGAAGGACACATGTTGAGAGATGGCAAAATAAAATTAGACATCTCAGACAGTTTTTGAGAGGGTGGGCCAGAAATGAGAGTGGGATTTACAAACAAGAAAAAGAGCGTATTACTCAATTAATTGAGGCACTAGACCTAAAGGCGAAAGACACTCTTCTTTCTGTTAATGAGCAACGAACCAAGTCTGAGGCTGAGCAAGGCCTACAAGCTCTCTTGAGAGAGGAGGAGCTCAAGTGAGCATTGCGTGCTAAAACGCTTAAGGTTGTCCAAGGGGACGACAATACACAATTATTCCATATGGTTGCAAATGGCAAACATAGGAAGAAGAAAATCATACAGCTTGAACAGGACGAGGGGACAATAGTGGGACATGAAAATCTGAAAGTGTATATCTTGAATTATTATAAGCAACGTTTTGGACCCCCGAATACAAGTACGGTGATGCTTGATGAATCTGTGATTGATGATATTCCTCAATTACAGGCAGCGGAGAATGATATTCTCTCTGCACCGTTTACTGAAAAAGAGGTTCTTCAGGCAATATCACAAATGAAGCCGAATAAAGCACTGGGACCAGATGGGTTTCCAACTGAATTCTATAAGAAATGTGTTGGAAATATGCCCTAGAGGCAATAATAAAATGGTTATTATTATATTTCCTTGTTCATGATAATTGTCTATTGTTCATGTTATAATTGTGTTATCCGGAAATCTTAATACATGTGTGAATATATAGATCACAACATGTCCCTAGTGAGCCTCTAGTTGACTAGCTCGTTGATCAACAGATAGTCATGGTTTCCTGACTATGGACATTAGATGTCATTGATAACGGGATCACATCATTAGAAGAATGATGTGATGGACAAGACCCAATCTCAAGCATAGCACAAGATTGTGTAATTCGCCTGCTAGAGCTTTTCTAATGTCAAGTATCTTTTCCTTAGACCATGAGATTATGCAACTCCCGGATACTGTAGGAATACTTTGGGTGTGCCAAACGTCACAACGTAACTGGGTGACTATAAAGGTGCACTACGGGTATCTCCAAAAGTGTCTGTTGGGTTGGCACGAATCAAGACTAGGATTTGTCACTCGGCATGACGGAGAGGTATCTCTGGGCCCACTCGGTAAAACATCATCATAATAAGCTCAATGTGACTAAGGGTTGGTCACGGGATGATGTGTTACGGAACGAGTAAAGTGACTTGTCGGTAACGAGACTGAACGAGGTATTGGGATACCGACGATCGAATCTCGGGCAAGTAACGTACCGATTGACAAAGGGAATTGAATACGGGATTGATTGAATCCTCGACATCGTGGTTCATCCGATGAGATCATCGTGGAATATGTGGGAGCCAACATGAGTATCCAGATCCCGTTGTTGGCTATTGGCCGGAGAGTTGTCTCGGTCATGTCTGCATGGTTCCCGAACCCATAGGGTCTACACACTTAAGGTTCGGTGACGCTAGGGTTGTAGAGATATTAGTATGCGGTAACCAGAAAGTTGTTCGGAGTCCCGGATGAGATCCCGGACATCACGAGGAGTTCCAGAATGGTCTGGAGGTAAAGATTTATATATAGGAAGACCAGTTTCGGCCACTGGGAAAGGTTTCGGGGGTCACCGATATTGTATCGGGACCACCGGAAGGGTCCCGGGGGTCCACCAGGTGGGTCCACCTATCCCGGCGGGCCCCATGAGCTGAAGTGGGAAGGGAACCAGCCCCTGGTGGGCTGGTGCGCCCCCCTTGGGCCTCCTCCTGCACCTAGGGTTAGAAACCCTAGGGGTGGGGGGCGCCTCCACCTGGCTTGGGGGCCAAGCCACCCCCTTGGCCGCCGCCCCCCATCTAGATGGGATCTAGAGGGGTCGGCGCCCCCCTGGCCCCTATATATAGTGGAGGGGAGAGGGCAGCCGCACCAAGTCCCTGGCGCCTCCCTCCCCCTCATGTGACACCTCTCCCTCTCGTTGGTGCTTGGCGAAGCCCTGCCGAGATCCCGCTGCTTCCAGCACCACGCCGTCGTGCTGCTGGATCTCCATCAACCTATCCTCTCCCCTTGTTGGATCAAGAAGAAGGAGACGTCTCTCCCAACCATACGTGTTTTGAACGCGGAGGTGTCGTCCGTTCGGCGCTCGGTCATCGGTGATTTGGATCACGACGAGTACGACTCCATCAACCCCGTTCTCTTAAATGCTTCCGCACGTGATCTACAAGGGTATGTAGATGCACTCCCCTCTCCCTCGTTGCTAGATGACTCCATAGATTGATCTTGGTGATGCGTAGAAAATTTTAAAAATTCTGCTACGTTCCCCAACAGTGGCATCATGAGCTAGGTCTATGCGTAGTTTCTATGCACGAGTAGAACACAAGTTGTTGTGGGCGTTGATTTTGTCAATTTACTTGCCGTTACTAGTCTTATCTTGATTCGGCGGCATTGTGGGATGAAGCGGCTCGGACCGACCTTACACGTACGCTTATGTGAGACTGGTTCCACCGACTGACATGCACTAGTTGCATAAGGTGGCTAGCGGGTGTCTGTCTCTCCCACTTTACTCGGATCGGATTCGATGAAAAGGGTCCTTATGAAGGGTAAATAGAAATTGGCATATCACATTGTGGTTTTGGCGTAGGTAAGAAACGTTCTTGCTAGAAACCTATAGCAGCCACGTAAAAACTTGCAACAACAATTAGAGGACGTCTAACTTGTTTTTGCAGCATGTGCCATGTGATGTGATATGGCCAAAAGGATGTGATGAATGATATATGTGATGTATGAGATTGATCATGTTCTTGTAATAGGAATCATGACTTGCATGTCGATGAGTATGACAACCGGCAGGAGCCATAGGAGTTGTCTTAATTTATTTATGACCTGCGTGTCAACATAAACGTCATGTAATTACTTTACTTTATCGCTAACCGTTAGCCATAGTAGTAGAAGTAATAGTTGACGAGACAACTTCATGAAGACACGATGATGGAGATCATGGTGTCATGCCGGTGACGACGATGATCATGGCGCCCCGAAGATGGAGATCAAAAGGAGCAAAATGATATTGGCCATATCATGTCACTATTTGATTGCATGTGATGTTTATCATGTTTTACATCTTATTTGCTTAGAACGGCGGTAGCATAAATAAGATGATCCCTCGCAATAATTTCAAGAAAGTGTTCCCCCTAACTGTGCACCATTGTTAAGGTCCGTTGTTCCGAAGCACCACGTGATGATCGGGTGTGATAGGTTCTAACGTTCGCATACAACGGGTGTAAGCCAGATTTGCACACGCAATACACTTAGGTTGACTTGACGAGCCTAGCATGTACAGACATGGCCTCGGAACACGGAAGACCGAAAGGTCGAACATGAGTCGTATAGAAGATACGATCAACATGAAAATGTTCACCGATGATGACTAGTCCGTCTCACGTGATGATCGGACACGGCCTAGTTGACTCGGATCATGTATCACTTAGATGACTAGAGGGATGTCTATCTGAGTGGGAGTTCATTAATAATTTGATTAGATGAACTTAATTATCATGAACATAGTCTAAAATCTTTGCAATATGTCTTGTAGATCAAATGGCCCACGCTAATGTTGCCCTCAACTTCAACGCGTTCCTAGAGAAAACCAAGCTGAAAGACGATGCAGCAACTACACGGACTGGGTCCGTAACCTGAGGATTATCCTCATAGCTGCCAGGAAAGCATATGTCCTTGATGCACCGCTAGGTGAAGCACCTGTTTTCCCTGCAGAACAAGACGTTATGAACGCTTGGCAGACACGTAGTGATGATTACTCCCTGGTTCAGTGCGGCATGCTTTACAGCTTAGAACCGGGGCTCCAAAAGCGTTTTGAGCAACACGGAGCATATGAGATGTTCCAAGAGCTGAAAATGGTTTTCCAAGCTCACGCCCGGGTCGAGAGATATGAAGTCTCCGACAAGTTCTACAGTTGTAAGATGGAGGAGAACAGTTCTGTCAGCGAGCACATACTCAAAATGTCTGGGCTGCATAACCGCTTGTCTCAGCTGGGAGTTAATCTCCCGGATGATGCGGTCGTTGACAGAATCCTTCAGTCGCTCCCACCTAGCTACAAGAGCTTTGTGATGAACTTCAATATGCAGGGATGGAAAAGACCATTCCCGAGGTATATTCAATGCTGAAATCAGCGGAGGTGGAAATCAAAAAGGAACATCAAGTGTTGATGGTGAATAAAACCATAAGTTCAAGAAAGGCGAGGGTAAAAAGAGCTTCAAGAAGGATGGCAAGGGAGTTACCGCGCCCGGTAAGCAAGCTGCCGGGAAGAAGTCAAAGAATGGACCCAAGCCTGAGACTGAGTGCTTTTATTGCAAGGGAAACGGTTACTGGAAGCGGAACTGCCCCAAGTACTTAGCGGAAAAGAAGGCCGGCAATACCAAAGGTTTATGTGATATACATGTTATTGATGTGTACCTTACCAGCGCTCGTAGTAGCTTCTGGGTATTTGATACCAGTGCAGTTGCTCATATTTGTAACTCAAAACAGGAACTGCGGAATAAACGGAGACTGGCGAAGGACGAGGTGACGATGCGCGTCGGGAATGGTTCCAAGGTCGATGTGATCGCCGTCGGCACGCTACCTCTGCATTTACCTACGGGGTTAGTTTTAAACCTCAATAATTGTTATTTAGTACCAGCTTTGAGCATGAACATTGTATCTGGATATCGTTTAATGCGAGATGGCTACTCATTTAAATCTGAGAATAATGGTTGTTCTATTTATATGAGAGACATGTTTTATGGTCATGCCCCGTTGGTCAATGGTTTATTCTTATTTAATCTCGAACGTGATGTTACACACATTCATAGTGTGAATGCCAAAAGATGTAAGGTTGATAGTGATAGCCCCACATACTTGTGGCACTGCCGCCTTGGTCACATTGGTGTCAAACGCATGAAGAAACTCCATGCAGATGGACTTTTGGAGTCTCTTGATTATGAATCATTTGACACGTGCGAACCATGCCTCATGGGTAAAATGACCAAGACTCCATTCTCCGAAATAATGGAGCGAGCAACCAACTTATTGGAAATCATACATACTGATGTGTGCGGTCCAATGAGCGTTGAGGCTCGCGGTGGCTATCGTTATGTCCTCACCCTCACTGATGACTTAAGTAGATATGGGTATGTCTACTTAATGAAACACAAGTCTGAGACCTTTGAAAAGTTCAACGAATTTCAGAGTGAGGTTGAGAATCAACGTGACAGGAAAATTAAGTTCTTACGATCAGATCGTGGGGGATAATATTTGAGTCACGAATTTGGCACGCACTTAAGGAAATGTGGAATAGTTTCACAACTCACGCCATCTGGAACACCACAGCGTAATGGTGTGTCTGAACGTCGTAATAGCACCCTATTGGATATGGTACGATCTATGATGTCTCTTACCGATCTACCGCTATCATTTTGGGGTTATGCTATAGAAACTGCCGCTTTCACTTTAAATAGGGCTCCGTCGAAATCCGTTGAGACGACACCGTATGAATTGTGGTTTGGCAAGAAACCTAAGTTTTCGTTTCTGAAAGTTTGGGGATGCGATGCTTATGTCAAGAAACTTCAACCTGAAAAGCTCGAACCCAAATCGGAAAAATGCGTCTTCATAGGATACCCTAAAGAAACTATTGGGTATACCTTCTATCTTAGATCCGAAGGCAAGACCTTTGTTGCCAAAAATGGATCCTTTCTAGAGAAAGAGTTTCTCTTGAAAGAAGTAAGTGGGAGGAAAGTAGAACTTGATGAAGTATTGCCTCTTGAACCGGAGAGTGGCGCAGCTCAAGAAATTGTTCCTGAGGTGTCTGCACCGACTAGGGAGGAAGTTAATGATGATGATCATGAAACTTCAGATCAAGTTGCTACTGAACTTCAAAGGTCCACAAGGACGCGTTCCGCACCAGAGTGGTACGGCAACCCTGTCCTGGAAATCATGTAGTTAGACAATGGTGAACCTTCGAACTATGAAAAAGCGATGGTGGGCCCAGATTCTGACAAATGGCTGGAAGCCATGAAATCTGAGATAGGATCCATGTATGAAAACGAAGTATGGACTTTGACTGACTTGCCCGATGATCGGCGAGCCATAGAAAATAAATGGATCTTTAAGAAGAAGACAGACGCGGATGGTAATGTGACCATCTATAAAGCTCGGCTTGTCGCTAAGGGTTATCAACAAGTTCAAGGGGTTGACTACGATGAGACTTTCTCACCCGTAGCGAAGCTGAAGTCCGTACGAATCATGTTAGCAATTGCCGCATTCTATGATTATGAGATATGGCAAATGGGCGTCAAAACAACATTCCTTAATGGTTTCCTTAAGGAAGAATTGTATATGATGCAGCCGGAAGGTTTTGTCGATCCTAAGAATGCTGACAAGGTGTGCAAGCTCCAACGATCAATCTATGGGCTGGTGCAAGCATCTCGGAGTTGGAACATTCGTTTTGATGAGATGATCAAAGCGTTTGGGTTTACGCAGACTTATGGAGAAGTTTGCGTTTACAAGAAAGTGAGTGGGAGCTCTGTAGCATCTCTCATATTGTATGTGGATGACATACTATTGATGGGAAATGATATAGAATTCTTGGAAAGCATAAAGGCCTACTTGAACAAGTGTTTTTCAATGAAGGACCTTGGAGAAGCTGCTTATATATTAGGCATCAAGATCTATAGAGATAGATCGAGACGCCTCATTGGTCTTTCACAAAGTACATACCTTGACAAGATATTGAAGAAGTTCAATATGGATCAGTCCAAGAAGGGGTTCTTGCCTGTATTGCAAGGTATGAAATTGAGCACAGCTCAAT
The DNA here is from genome assembly GCF_018294505.1 of Triticum aestivum. Lineage (NCBI taxonomy): Eukaryota > Viridiplantae > Streptophyta > Magnoliopsida > Poales > Poaceae > Triticum > Triticum aestivum. The sequence continues at coordinate 63,127,209 of NC_057803.1, read as the reverse complement.
GCCCGACCATGGCAGAAGATAGAGAAAAGATGAGTGTCGTCCCCTATGCATCGGCCATAGGGTCTATCATGTATATCATGCTGTGTACCAGACCTGATGTAAACCTTGCCGTAAGTTTGGTAGGAAGGTACCAAAGTAATCCAGGCATGGAACACTGGACAGTGGTCAAGAATATCCTAAAGTACCTGAAAAGGACTAAGGATATGTTTCTCATCTATGGAGGTGACGAAGAGCCCGTCGTAAAGGGTTATGTCGATGCTAGCTTCGACACAGATCTGGATGACTCTAAGTCACAAACCGGATACGTGTATATTTTGAATGGTGGGGCAGTCAGCTAGTGCAGTTGTGAGCAAAGCGTCGTGGCGGGATCTACATGCGAAGCGGAGTACATGGCAGCCTCGGAGGCAGCACAAGAAGCAATCTGGGTGAAGGAGTTCATTACCGACCTAGGAGTTGTTCCCAGTGCGTCGGGCCCGATGACTCTCTTCTGTGACAACACTGGAGCTATTGCCCTTGCCAAGGAGCCCAGGTTTCACAGGAAGACCAGGCATATCAAGCATCACTTCAACTCCATTCGTGAAAATGTTCAAAATGGAGACATAGATATTTACAAAGTGCATACGGACCTGAATGTCGCAGATCCGTTGACTAAACCTCTTCCTCGAGCAAAACATGATCAACACCAGAACTCTATGGGTGTTCGATTCATCACAATGTAACTAGATTACTGACTCTGGTGCAAGTGGGAGACTGTTCGAAATATGCCCTAGAGGCAATAATAAAATGGTTATTATTATATTTCCTTGTTCATGATAATTGTCTATTGTTCATGCTATAATTGTGTTATCCGGAAATCATAATACATGTGTGAATATATAGACCACAACATGTCCCTAGTGAGCCTCTAGTTGACTAACTCGTTGATCAACAGATAGTCATGGTTTCCTGACTATGGACATTAGATGTCATTGATAACGGGATCACATCATTAGAAGAATGATGCGATGGACAAGACCCAATCTTAAGCATAGCACAAGATCGTGTAGTTCGTCTGCTAGAGCTTTTCTAATGTCAAGTATCTTTTCCTTAGACTATGGACATTAGATTATGAAATTCCCGGATACTGTAGGAATACTTTGGGTGTGCCAAATGTCACAACGTAACTGGGTGACTATAAAGGTGCACTACGGGTATCTCCGAAAGTGTCTGTTAGGTTGGCACAAATCGAGACTGGGATTTGTCACTCCGCATGACGGAGAGGTATCTCTGGGCCCACTCGGTAAAACATCATCGTAATGAGCTCAATGTGACTAAGGGTTGGTCATGCGATGATGTGTTACGGAATGAGTAAAGTGACTTGCCGGTAACGAGATTGAACGAGGTATTGGGATACCGACAATCGAATCTCGGGCAAGTAACGTACCGATTGACAAAGGGAATTGAATACGGGATTGATTGAATCCTCGACATCATGGTTCATCCGATGAGATCATCGTGGAATATGTGGGAGCCAACATGGGTATCCAGATCCCGCTGTTGGCTATTGGCCGGAGAGTTGTCTCGGTCATGTCTGCATGGTTCCCGAACCTGTAGGGTCTACACACTTAAGGTTCGGTGACGCTAGGGTTGTAGAGATATTAGTATGCGGTAACACGAAAGTTGTTTGGAGTCCTGGATGAGATCCCGGACGTCACGAGGAGTTCCGAAATGGTCCGGAGGTAAAGATTTATATATAGGAAGACCATTTCGGCCACCGGGAAAGGTTTCGGGGGTCACCGGTATTGTATCGGGACCACCGGAAGTGTCCCGGGGGTCCACCGGGTGGGGCCACCTATCCCGAAGGGCCCCATGGGCTGAAGTGGGAAGGGAACCAGCCCTGTTGGGCTGGTGCGCCCCCCTTGGGCCTCCTCCCGCGCCTAGGGTTAGAAACCCTAGGGGTGGGGGCGCCTCCACCTGGCTTGGGGGCCAAGCCACCCCCTTGGCCGCCCCCCCCCCATCTAGATGGGATCTAGAGGGGCCAGCGCCCCTGGCCCCTATATATAGTGGAAGGGAGGGAGGGCAGCCGCACCCAAATCCCTGGCGCCTCCCTTCCCCCCCCCCCCCCCCGCGTGACACCTCTTCCTCTCGTTGGTGCTTGGCGAAGCCCTGCCGAGATCCCGCTGCTTCCACCACCACGCCGTCGTGCTGCTGGATCTCCATCAACCTCTCCTCTCCCCATGTTGGATCAAGAAGGAGGAGACGTCTCTCCCAACCGTACGTGTGTTGAACGCGGAGGTGTCGTCCGTTCGACGCTCGGTCATCGGTGATTTGGATCACGACGAGTACGACTCCATCAACCCCGTTCTCTTGAACGTTTCCGCACGCGATCTACAAGGGTATGTAGATGCACTCCCCTCTCCCTCGTTGCTAGATGACTCCATAGATTGATCTTGGTGATGTGTAGAAAATTTTAAAAATTCTACTACGTTCCCCAACAAAATGTTGGCATATTATTAAAGATGATCTTATGCCTATGTTTCACGATTTTTTCAACGGTCATTTAGAGTTGTTTCGTCTTAACTTTGGTACGATAACGCTGTTACCTAAGAAAGATGAGGCAGTTCGGATAGAACAATTTCGACCCATATGTCTACTAAATGTGAGTTTCAAAATTTTCACAAAGGTTGGAACCAATAGATTGACATAAATAGCTCATTCAGTGATCCAACCAAGCCAGACAGCGTTCATGCCGGGGCAACACATACTGGAAGGGGTGGTCGTTCTGCATGAATCGCTTCATGAGATCCACTCAAAGAAACTGGATGGGTTATCTTCAAAGTGGATTTTGAGAAGGCGTACGATAAAGTAAAGTGGCCTTTTCTTCAACAGGCAATGCGCATGAAATATTTTAGTGAAGCCTGGAGGAACCAAGTGGGTACCCAAGTACAGAAGGGTAGTGTCGGAATCAAGGTGAACGATGATATCGGTCACTATTTTTAGACACATAAGGGGTTGAGACAAGGGGATTCCATGTCTCCTCTTCTTTTCAATATTATGGCAGATATGTTGACCGTCATTATTGGCAGGGCCAAGCGGCATAGCCATGTAGAGGGTTTAGTTCCTCATCTAGTCGATGGAGGAGTTTCCATTTTACAGTATGCTGACGGCACTATCCTATTCATGGAACATGACATGGCAAACACACGTAATGTGAAACTTATCTTATGCCTCTTCGAACAATTGTCTGGCTTAAAAATTAATTTCCATAAGAGCGAGTTGTTCTGCTTTGGGAAGGCCAAAGACGAGGAACACACTTACAGACAATTGTTCGGATGTGAATTAGGTGCTTTACCATTCAGTTACTTGGGTATTCCAATCCATCACCGTAAGCTATCCAATAGAGAATGGAAGTGTATTGAAGAACGAATTGAAAAAAATACTTAGCTGCTGGAAGGGCAAGCTTATGTCATATGGAGGTCGGCTAGTCTTGATTAACTCAGTTCTGACTAGTATGCCGATGTTTCTACTTTCGTTCTTTGAGATTCCGAAAGGGGTTCGGAAGCGACTTGATTTCTTTAGATCTCGTTTCTTCTGGCAGTCTGATGAGGCAAAGAGAAAATATCGTCTCACGCGATGGGATATCCTTTGCCGACCTAAGGACCAAGGGGGTCTTGGTATTGAGAATTTAGAAATTAAGAATAAATGTCTGATGAGAAAATGGTTATGCAGGCTAGAGACAGAGCCGGAGGGTATGTGGTCACAAATCATGCGCAATAAGTATTTACACTCGAAAACACTAGCTCGGGTTACCATGAGACCGACTGACTCGCCATTCTAGAAGGACTTATGAGAACGAAGGACTTGTTCTTTCGTAGGGTCAAATTCTTGATGGGCAATGGGATATCAACAAGATTTTGGGAGGATACGTGGTTTGGAGAGACGCCCCTGGCCATCCAATATCCTACCCTCTATAATATTGTGCAACGTAGGGAGGATTACGTAGGCACAGTCCTTCAAACTATTCCCTTGAACATCCGGTTCAGACGGGTGTTAGTTGGTGCGAGATGGACTGCCTGGATGCATTTAGTTCGGAGACTGATAGAAGTTCAACTCTCCGACCAGCCGGATGCGTCACAATGGAAGTTAACTAAGAATGAGATGTTTACGGTGAAATCATTCTATACGGATTTGATTAATTCTGGCCCACTCTCAAGGTCGCTGCACATCTGGAAGGTTAAGGTTCCTTTGCATATTAAAATCTTTATGTGGTTTGTTCACAAGCAAGTGATACTCACAAAGGACAACTTAATTAAAAGGCGATGGGTAGGAAATTCGTGGTGCTGTTTTTGTGATTATGATGAAACAATACAACACTTATTTCTTGACTGCCCACTTGCCAAGCTATTTTGGAGAACGATTCATATAGCTTTCAACATTAATCCTCCAGTCGATATTGTGTCATTGTTTGGGACATGGTTAGCTGGGGTTGAACAGATTACTGCGACCCATATCCGGATTGGAATATATGCGCTATTATGGGCTATATGGAATTGCAGGAATAATATGATTTTAACAGACAACACACTTTAACTTTCTTGCAGGTCATCTTCAAAGCTACAGCTTGGATCCGTACGTGGTCCTTACTCACTCCTATAGACTTCAGGGAGCCTTTGGTTACTGGGTGCAACCAATGGGAGATGGTAGATCGAGTTATATTCAACTATTCGGATGGCGCTCGCATAACAGGATAGGAGTCTAGGGAGCTTATCCTTCTTATTACCATATCAGTTGCCTTTGTCAGCATGTAATTTTCCTTTTTTCACTTTGTTATGCTCCGCTTGCGAGCTGTAAGACTTTTATGACGGTACTTTGTGGATTTTTAATAAGATGGCTGCATGCATCATAAGTCGGGGGCATGCCTCCATTTTCAAAAAAACACCCTCTATCCAGGCCTGGAAACCAAGGGGCCACAAAGGATACCCAGATGACCGACAAATAGGAAATACTCCCTCTGTCCGAAAATACTTGTCATCAAAAAAATAAAAGATGATGTATCTAGATGTATTTTAGTTCTAGATACATCCTTTTTCATCAATTTTGATGACAAGTATTTTCGGACGGAGGGAGTACATAGTTATACACAAGTTAAGGTTTATATATAATTGAGTAGATCATGACGCTAATTTATCTTCTCGGTTCTGGATACACACGTGAATGTTTTGAACGGGATCAATGATAAGAACAAGGATTCTAACCACAAATAAATTCAAAATAATATTTCTAGATAAATCACCCCAAAAGAGAGGTTTGCTTTGACTCTAAGGAGGAACTTTCTTAGAAAAACAACGAAATACAAGCACACGATAAATTGACAAAAGCCCAAACTAAACAGAAACATTTCTCTTTTATTCTTTCTGAATGAGACTAAGGAAATTATCGTTACCCCAAAAGTTCAGAATTTCAATAGCTGACGAACATCCGTTGGGGAGGCTGGCATTTGCGAACGATTTCCATGGCAATTTTAGTTATAAAGGGGTGGTAATTTCTTTAAACTAGCATGCCAATTCCTTCTTAGAGAAGGCATTTTTTATATAAAAAACTGACATCGCTTTAATCTCGATCAAACGACTGCAAGGTTGTTGGCTGGGAGCTCCTTCCCAGCGAACATGCGCTAGTTAGCATTACCGAAAGTTAATTGATCGATATTGTGTTTCTACTGGGACACTAGATAGGTACATATATTGTTAACGGTTGTTGATCATTGTGTCAATTAATTAGCTAAATGTAAGATTCAATGGAGATCGTGCAATTTCTTAATGCAATCTCGCTAATAATTGTGATCATGACAATTATCAAGTCTAAGAAAGGTAGCCAATTATTAGATGACCGAGACTCGGTCATGCAATTGTGAAATTTTCACATAATATCTATAAATGTAAGAATATACTATTCGTGCTTTCGATGAAATAACCATCATTTATATCATGAATATTTGAGATATAGAATACATCGTCGCAATGTCGATAGCAAATTCTACCATAGCCAATGAATGAGTATAACAAGGGGATGCACATCCATATGGTCAAAAGTTACACAACTTAAATGGCATATGGTGTGATTGCTTTAAATCGTTTTGATGTATAGCCAACGTCTATATTTCAAAATTCAAACGGTAATGTTGTAACGGAGCGCCTAGTTAAAGCGTATACGTAACGGTTAGACCGGGTCTACCATTAAATGAATAGATAGAATGACGAACGGCTACTTTTTGATTTCAAAAGGTAAAACGCTCCAAGCGCGTGTTGAGAACGCTCCAAGCGTGTGTTGAGAACGCTCTCATGGAGTTTCCTTCTTGTGTTTTTGGCTTGACGGCATCACGACCGCCACGTCATTTGTACACAACTTTCGGTCTCTCAAAGGGCAGTGGCAATGTGTAATTACTACATAGAAATATATTGTTTTTGCGGTGAACTAAACAGAAATAGATTGCTCTATTTGGAAATGTAGCATGTTGTAAACAACAATAATTGTTCATATTTTCCATGTGGTTAAAACTTAGAGGCGCAAACAAGCAGAAACCGGAGGTTAACTAGAACAAACACATAGTACACATAAGCCATAACAAGAAAATGATGAGCTAATTTAGGCACATATCATCATGAATGGAACCAAGGCCCTTTTTTCGGCCGAAAATAGTGCTGTAAACCCAGAGATTGATATTTCACATAATAGCTATAAGTGTAAGAATATATTATTTGTGCTTTCGATGAAATAGCCATCATTTATGCCATGAATTTTTGTGATACGAAATGCATCGTCGCAATGTCGATAGCAAATTCTACCATGCACAATGAATGAGTATAACAAGGGGATGCACGTCGATATATTCAAAAGTTTGGTGGCGCGTCAGTACAAAACTTAAATGGCATATGGTGTCATTACATTAAATCGTTTTGACGTAGAGCTAACGTCTATATTTGAAAATTTAAACGGTAATGCCGTAAGCGGAGCCCAAAGTTAAAGCGTATACGCAACGGGTAGACCGGGTCTATCATTAAATGAATAGAATAAATGACGAACGGCTACAATTTTCGATTTCAAAAATTGAACGCTCCGAGCGCGTGTTGCTAACGCTCTCACGGAGTTTGCTCCTTGTGTTTTGGGATTGACGGCGTCACCGACCGTTGGCACAATCTGTACACAATTAACAGTCCCTCGCAAGACAATGACAATGTGTAATTACTAGATACAAATATATTATTTTTGTGGTGAAGTACATAGAAAATATCGCCATATTTGAAAATGCAGCATGTTGTAAACCACAATGGTTGCTCATATTTTCTCGGTGGGTTAACTAGGGCAATATATAATGTACCCATAAGCCATAACACAAAAAATGATGAGGTAATTTAGGCACCTATCATGATCATGAAGGGGGGCCAAAGCACCTTTTTTTCAGCCAAAAATAGAGCTATAAACCCAGGGATAGACACACGGCCGTAAAGCACAATCCCATGGTTTATTTAGAGCTATATATAGTAGTGATCATCATGACACAGACAATGATGAGATTCAATTCTGAAAACATGGAGAAACTCATCATCAAATCAAAGATATGAAAAGCAAAGAAAGGCGTAAAAGGGCGTCTCCCTAATAATCAGACGCACTCGGTAAGCAGTTCGTCCACGGACAGTTATTTGGTGCCAATCGGCCAAGAATACCACGAGCAAAAGTCGACGACAATCCCACCGGGGGGCGCGCGGGCAAGCAAACAAACGGCCGTCTCCGTCTCCACGTTTCGCCGTCAGCGCCATTGCCTCGGCCGGGAGCGCCCTCTGGCTTAAACGGCACCTTCGCCCCCGCCCGCGGCTTATAATACTCCTCCTCCTCCTCGTCGTCTCCATTCAGTCCCTTCCTGCTTCTCTCTCTCAGGCCACCGCCACCCGCTGTCCTCTCTCCCGTAGTTGGTTCGTTCACACTCGCCCCGCTCCTCCGTGTCCATCTCCTCCCTCTCGGCGACATGGCGAAGGTCGCTGCCATGGCCATGGAGAAGGTGGACGCCAAGGACCGGGAGAAGATCGAGGCCGTCCGCAAGGTGATGCGCAAGCAGGCGCCGCTCTCCCCCAAGCAGGTACGCACCGCCCGTGCCCACCTCCATCTCTCCGCGGCCATGCCTCCTTCTTGGGATCGTTTCTTGACGCCGGCCGGTCTGCGCGCAGGCGGAGTACTGCAACGACGCGTGCGTGGAGCGGTTCCTCCGGGCCAAGGGCGACAACGTGAAGAAGGCGGCCAAGACCCTGCGCGCCGTCCTCTCCTGGAGGGAGACCATCGGAGCAGGTGCGTTCCGCTTCCCTTCCACACTCTATCTCCCGCTTGTTTCCGGCAGCGAATGTGATTCTCCGGCCTGCTATTTTTGAAATCCGTTGCACATGCAGAAAAGGGGCGGTTCATTAATACTCCTACTACATACGGCGCTCTGATGTGCTCTGTTTTTGTTGTGTTCTCGTACCTACGGCACAGTGTATTCTAGTCAGGTTACTGGTAGAAGTGCGTATCGAATTTATTGTGCCGGGCTCTTTGCTTTGCTTGGCATCCCGTGTTCCCGTGTATGTACAGTACGTGCAAGCGAGGACAGTTTCAACAGTGCCCCCTTGTTGTTGCTACTATGTTTTTGACTGTTTTGTGTTGCTGTTGACGGCGAGCAGATCACATCATGGCCGACGAGTTCTCCGGCGAGCTGTCCGACGGCATGGCCTACGTCGCCGGGCACGACGACGAGAACCGCCCCGTCCTGGTACGCTCTCTGCAGTTGGGTGTAAATGTTTGGAGCGACACTGGCTTGGCTCTAACCGTGAGGCTTTTTGTTTTGTTTTCTTGGCAGATGTTCAAAATCAAGCAGGATGACTACCCCAAGTACCAGCCCCAGAAATCGTTCGTGCGGTTCCTGGTGTTCACGCTGGAGGTGGCGGTGGCGTCCATGAACCGCTTCGTGGACGAGTTCGTGCTCCTCTTCGACGCAAGTAAGCAATCTCCGTCTCCGTTGGGTCGATCGGAAGGGAAAGGGAAGCAGAGGCAGATAGCGCGCGGTAGTGGTCGCATCGCAATCGCATCCATTTTGACAATGCCCTGCGACGGACTGCAAGCGCAGCGCGCACTGACTTAGACGACTGGCACCAGTCGTCAGTACGCTCTGCTAGGCGCACATGAATCCCTGGCAGCTCCCAACAACGACAGACACCTTCCCATGGACGGACGGACGGACGGACGGACGCACGAACTGCACTGCGCCCGTATCGTGCTGCGACCCTGCTCGCATTGTCTCCCACGCACCTTCTTTTTAGGTTTTTCACTCGTTTGTCTTCCGTATGCATGCTACGTGGGTCAAGCGCGGGCGGGCGGCCGGGCGGTCCCCGGGCTTGACTCGGGCGGTACCGTTCGCTTTACCGGCCATGATGCCACGCTGCGTGCACAGTTATCGCTGCAGTCCGGCCGGCTTCCCGCCGGTGCGGTTTGAATCCTGGCGAGAATGATTGGGTTCCACGCCCGCTTTGCCCGGCTGCGTGGAAAGCGAAGTAGACTACTACTGTGTGTGCATGGTGGTATGGGGAGCTGGTCGTTGACGGGACGAATCGGGTTTTCGTGATGCTCGCAGGCTTTTTCCGGTCGGCGTCGGCTTTCCTCAACCTGCTGATGGGCACGCTCAAGATCGTCGCCGACTACTACCCCGGCCGCCTCCACCGCGCCTTCGTCATCGACCCGCCCTCCCTCTTCTCCGTCATGTGGAAGGTAACTAACCGCTCGTGATCATGGTGCAACTTCATGTGCGTGGCAATGGCAAGTGGAATTTATATGAAAGAAACGTGTGTTTTGCTTTGTGACAGGGGGTGCGGCCGTTCGTGGACCTGGCGCCGGCGACGGCGGTGGTGAGCTCGCTGGACTTCGAGGACTCGCTGGAGGACGCGTCCTTCACGGCCTACCCGCGGACGGCGTCGCTGCGCTTCGAGCCGTCCGTGGCGGCCGCCGTGCTGACGGCGGGGGGGAAGGGGGGAGCCGCCGTGGGCTCCGCCTCCTCGCGCTTCGCCTTCAGCGTGTCGGACAACGCGCTCAAGCCGTGGTACCTCTCCACCACGCCGGCGCCGGGCCCGCGCTCCGTTGTGCCGGCCTCCTCCAGCCCCTCCCTCGTCGGCGCGTCCCCGCTCTCCGCGCGCTCCTTCTCCTTCGCCTCGCCCGCCGCGCGCTCCACGCCCACACCCCTCCAGCAGCAGCAGCAGCCGCGCGCCACCCGCGCGCCGCCGACGCCGTCCGCGGCCAAGGGAGGGCAGAAGGCGCCCTCCCCTCTGCCGCCGACGCCGCCGCAGCAGCAGCAGCAGTTCCCGCGGACGCCGAGGCCGTCGTTCCTGCAGTCGCCGTTCACGTTCCGCAAGGACGGGCAGGCGAGCCGGGTGGAGCGGGAGCGCGAGTCCTTCCTGCCCTTCCTGCGCTTCTACCGCCGGCCCTACGACGAGATCACCTACCGCGCCATGATGCGGCGGCCGCTGGGCGGGCTCATTGCCATCGTCGCCGAGGACTTCAGGCCGATGCCCGCCCAGCCGCCGCTGCGCCGGCACGCCGGAGCGCTCCATCACCAGCACCACCACCATCAGCACCAGCACCAGCACCAGAGGATCTGAGCGTCTTCGATCTCCATACAGCTTACAACATAATCCAATGCTGCATCATCTCGCTAAGTCATTAATCTTTTGGCAACATTTTCCCCCGGGTACTTAGTATTTACTCCTACCGACCGCCTATGATATGATATCATACCTTCTGAATCCAGCCATTGTAAGATAACAGCCCTGAAATTGTGAGTAAAATCGACCCCTTTCTTTCTGCTCCCACGGCTTGTTTCTTCCTCCGTGTGATGTGATAGAGTTGCTAGTAAATATTTATCAACTTTCACTCTTACGTTCTTGGGTAACAAACTTTTCACCAACTTTCTACTCTTACGTTCGCGGTGGACCTGTACGTTGGTCAAATGGCGCCATGAGCCAACACATTTGGAGGAAGAAATTAGAAAGTAATGAACTTAGTGAGGCTGTGATGGCATGGCACCATGGCCGTTGAAGATTTTGAAACGGCGAGAGGAAAGCAACACGGAGAGTGAGGACGGGTTCTTCCTTTTCCGTCTTTTGCAGCGACGCTGTCGGCCACCTCGGTAAGCTTCACCAGTAAGCACAACACAAGTATGATGATTACATGGAGCCTGCCTGCCTACACGTTTGTTATACATACGTACGTACGCGTCCGAGTTCCAATACCTTTCGATTTGTTTTCTCCTGCTGCATGCGTAAGTTGGTTCTACTTTGAGGAGACGAGCAGCGTACCACGCAGGGTTGACGACGAGCGCTTTAAGCCCTTTTCCCCCCGCAAGAGCTTACAAAAAGCATTAAAGCAAACTTTAAAGTTTAAACTTTACAAACTTTACAAACTTTAAACTGGCGGTGGTATAAGCATTGGACGCGGTAGCCGGCGTGAGGAGCAGCCCTCTCTTTTCCTCGAGCTCTGGTAAAGCCAGGAGGAACAGTGGGCATGCATCGCATGAATACTACGATCTTCTTTTGCGGCCGGGTTTTTTGCTTTCGTTGATCCATATGCCATATGCAGGATCTGTCCCGGTTCGCGTGGACCTAGCTACATCGCTAGCTATGGAGTGTAGCTTGCATTGCTGCAAGCTTTGTTTTTCTCTGATCGAGAAGGATCGATCGCCGCTCCGTTTGCGGTCGTGTTAACTCCAGATTGATTAGCGCGAGATTAGCCCCTCCTTTTCAGGGTTACATGAATCGCACCTCGCTTTTTCTGCGGCTCTTGTCTCCTGGATTCTTTTACCACTAGTGTATTATACGCTTGCTATGTAATGGTGGGTGCTGGATTCGTGGCAACCTCATACTAAAACTTGCTGAATAATCGAACCTAGTATAAGTTTCAGACATTTGGAATATCCATGCAAGCAGAAGACAGGTTGTTTTTAAATGAACTTTGTAGCCACACATGGTTTCTGTTAATAGAAACCAGAGAGGAGAAATCTCTTCATAAAAAAAGATACTCCCTCGGTAAACTAATATAAGAGCATTTAGATCACTAGAGATAGAAGACAAGCAACACACGTACAAGTGGAATTTGGTAAATAGATTTGTTGTGTTGTGACTTGTGAGCTGCTGGAAAATCATAAATTATGTTCAATTTGCTATTACGGAAGTAACTAAACAAAACCAGTAGGCGAAGGACCCCTATGACTTTTAAGTTAAGAGGAGAATGTGAGACACAACGCTGGAACTTAGGTTTGGACCCGTGTCAACTAGGAGACACCACTGCCCTCTGGCAACTAGGCTAGGGGTCAAGCTCCCGTGCCCACCTCCCCCCACCCCCACCCCACCCCCCACACACATGCAGGCTGCCTGGGGGTGAAACCCTAGCCGCCGACCTCAACCCTCATTTCTTCGCCACCGTCGGGGGGGGGGGGGGGTGTTCCCTCTCAGAAGAAGCCAAGCAACACTGGTAGGGTAGGTGATGAGTTTGGTGCCATGTGTTGGGGCTCACGCCATGGCACATAATCGCGGGGCCTATGCGGTGACGTGGGAGGTGTGGCGTTAGCGCTGAGGGGCACGAAGACTGGGCTAACGGCGAGTGCTAGCCATGAGCGTGATTTCATTGTGTGAAGAGAGGTCGTATCAGGTTCATACTGCCCTAGGATCTGACTATGATTTTCGCTGCATTCAGAAGTGTGACTGCTGTTTATTTATGACAAATCAGTGCGGATCATATTGGCTAAGACAACTTAGGAGTATAGTATTCATTACTTTAACTTCTGTTGTGTGTATTCTTGGATGTAATAGTTGTTGTTTTTTATAATTTGTAGATTATTTTTTGTTCGGCTAAGTATTACAGTATTGGGACCATGTCGGACTAGGATTAGATTATGGTTTCAGTTGCATCTGACTTTGTTTTATTGATGAATACACTAGATTCATATGTAAATCATTGATAGAGGGTAGAAAGTACATGGTGCATCTCCCAACCATGTATACAAGCTGGCGTCGCTGAGAGTGCAAGTTGAGCAGAAGACAAAGGGTTGCTCGGCAAAATCAGGTTATACGGTGAGAATTGTATCGAGCCCTTTGGCACCAGCACAAGCCTATAGACGCGCTTCCTCTTGGATGTCATGGATGAGACCGACCAATGAAGGGTACGCACCGTCTAAGGCAGCCACGTTGTGGTGCTTCCAAGTCGACCAAGCTGTGAGGATGATCGGTGTGCTCAGACCTTTTCAGAGGCAAGAGGGGGATGCCGTCGTAGCACCGAACCACCAGCCGAAGAAATTGGCCACACCATCATGCGGGTGGTGGTGAGGCAGCTCCATAACAGAATTGGGTGCCACGTGATAAGGGAGAAGATACACCCAACGAGGAGGTGATGCAGGCTCTCAGCCTCTTGGGAGCAGATGACATAGAGAGGATCATGTGGAAGCATTTGACTTGTGTCTGGTTTGTTGTTAGGATGGCCCTGTTTGTCGATGATAGTAGTTAAGACCACTTAAGGACCTCTTTGGTTCGATCAATTCTGAACACGGAGTAATAGAAAAATGCATGATTGGAATGAAATGCCGGAATTAATCCTAGAAGTAATAATAACGCATGAATCTACACTAGAAGTTGTGCGGTTGTGATGCAAAAAAAAGTGTGAACTTTCTAGAAATAGGTACATGGCATAGTTGTCTTGAAAACAAGAGGGGATTTGCATGAGTTTAGACTGAATGGAAATTTTTCATTTGAAATTGAATGCAAAATAGACCATACAAATAATTCCTATGCTTTATAGTTTTACAACCCAAAAAAACTATATACAATTCCTATGGATTGAATTCTCCAAAATTCTTATGGATTTCCTTTGAACCAAAGAAGTCCTAAGCGTACATATGTGCATTTCAATTTACTTACGTTTTGTGTATTCTTGAATGTATTAATAATTTCACACACAAAAGTATATGTGTATTCTTCAATGTAATAATGTGAGCTGCAATATCTCCTTGGAGCCATGGACCAATGCCATAGCCCACCTTTACATACTAGGAGCTCGCTCATCCAGTGCACTCTTGCCGTTGAATATTCACTTTGGATACCATACATTGATGACTTCCAAAGGTTCTCAAAAGAACAAAAAAAAAAAAGAATCTGTATACACTATGATTGCAAAGACGAATTCTAAATGAGTTTTTTGTTAGCCCTCCTTCCAAATCATGTTTCTTTCCACCGCATTAGAAGAAGACTTACAGTTTTCTACTGGCTAGTCCCTTTGTTTCTAAATATAAGTCCTTTTTAGACATTTCAATATGAACTACATACAGACGTATATAGATATATTTTAGAGTGTATATTCACTTATCTTGCTTCGTATGGAGTCCATATTAGAATCTCTAAAAATATATTTAAAAACAGAGGGAGTACAAGACATGCATGTACTCCCTTCGTTCCTAAATACTTGTCTTTCTAGGCATTTCAACAAGTGACTACATACGGAGCAAAATGAGTGAATCTACACTTTAAAATATGTCTACATATATCCGTATGTAGTAGTCATTTGAAATGTCTAGAAAGACAAGTATTTAGGAACGGAGGGAGTAGATAGTAGCAAAAGATGTACAGAATACACAATCTTGGACACTATATAGCATATCTACTACGGGAGTACATCAAAATGCGTGACGATCGCGAATATGTAGTATTATCTAGATTTCTAACGATACCAAACCCTTTCTTTGTTTCAGGCCTTTTAAGGCCCCTGGTCAGCAGAGGACCATCTACAATCTTTTCTCTAATCTTTTTGAGATGAAACTGTTTGCAGCCTTGTACTACTACATGAGATTGCTTCCTGCAATAAACTATTATTTCTGACAATTTCCCCAGACTTTCTGTGGGGCAAAAAGCCCTGCATCGGCAAAGTTCTTTTGAGGCGTGGTACGTATAGATGGACAGGTGCGTGCGTTTTGGACCGCCCTGGGCTCAGACGGTGCATCTGCTTGCGCATGCCTGTCTGTGTGTATTTTCAGTCCGCGTACTGAAAGCATACCGATGCATGCAGAGCATACGGATGCATGGTCCATGTGCATGTACCGATCGATGTACTATTACTCCCTCCGTTACAAATTACTCGTCGTGGTTTCAGTTGAACTAAAACCACGACGAGTTCGTCGACTAAAACCACGACGAGTAATTTGGAACGGAGGGAGTAGCTGAAACGGGTGAAGTCACGGACCAACAGAGACGACGTTACTGGGGTACACCACTGTATGGATGGATCGTAGTACAGGGGTGCAACGGGACAGCGGAGGAACGGTCGGCCTGCCCCCGCCCGGCGCATCGGAGGGCTCACGGTGCCAACGGCGGTGTCGCCACGGCAAAGCCAGCGCACGCACGCACGCACGCACACGGCAGGCACGGCGCGGAGCCGCGGCGGAGGACGACCGGACGAGGGCGACACGCCAGAGGAATACGGAACCCCAGGCACGCGCGTACGTGCGTGCGTGCGTGCGTGCGAATCCCTGCCCACGAATGCTGCCGCCCCGCCCGCGACGCGATCGCCCGCCGTCCCTCCCACGGCGGCGACCGCGCGCACGGGCAGCCGTTTTTCCAGGCAGCTCGGACGCGGCCACGTACTGCGCGCCCGCGCCCCGGCCGGCTTTCTTTACTCCTCTCGAGCCGGCACCGACCAGCGCAGTTAAGGTTTGGCCACGGCCCGGCCCCGGGGTCGCGCCAGTTTCTTTCTTTTTCTCTTCTCCCGCTCAGGTCCACGATCAAGGCCAGCCGCTTCTCCGTGGCGCCACCGGCCTCGGCCGGCGCGCGCTGTCCGTAGCCACCGTCGCCGGCATCGCGCTGCCGCCGCCAAGGGGAAGCTCCAGGCCCTCGCGCGCGCCACACGCCGCGAACGCCGGCGGCGCATCGTTGTTTGGGCGCGTACGTACGTGCGCGCGGCCGCCCTTGGCGCGTTCCGCCGCGTCGGGTTCCCGTCGAGGCATTTCTCTTGCGCGGGTCTGACCTTGGTATCGGCAATGCAGTGTCACCGAAGCCTTGAAGGCGATCACTAAAAAAATACGGAGCTTGGAGGTCTATTGATGTCCTTCTGTTCTCTACTGCTTGGTCGATCGTCCGCTGCCGGCTGCTAGCGCCTGGCTTGAGCGTCTTGGGACCGTCGTCTTTGGTGGTCTGGTCGCGGCTTGCAAGGGTGACGGTCACGGCCGGATGGGGTCAAGGACGTCATCTATACGGTGATTCTTGTGCTGCAAGGAGCTTGGTTGGTTAATTAACACAGGATGGATGGATGAGCCGTTTTTTAACCACTCGGCAGCAAGTTTGAACCGCGCACACTGGACCGCAGTAACAGTTTGATACAATCATGCAACATCCGGGGGAAGACTTGTATAGGATCTGCCCTTAGGTGAGATCAACCTTTTGTAGACATAACCTGCAGGTATGGTGTAAATTATTTTTTGTTAGTTGTAGATATAACCTGCAGGTATGGTGTAAATTATTTTCAGAATTTTTTGGATTGTCTAAATATGAAATTTTTAGGTTGATCCTATACTAGTCTTACCCGCAACATGTCTATTCTGAGTTATTCATTCATTTAGGATGAGCCGTTTTTAAGCACTCGGCAGTGGGATCCAACCATCTATCTAACACAAGTTTGAACTGCGCACATTGGACCGCAGTAACAGTTTGATACAATGGTACAGCATTCGTGTCTATTCTGAGTCATTCATTCAGCTCAATGAACCTTATATGGCGAGAGATGTGTATTGTCGCATATTCTGTATGCAACAACAAAAGGTCTTGTGTTATTTTGCTTTGTTATAAAAACAAGCATCCGTTATAAGCTCTGTTACGATCATGCAACATCAGTGCAGGTTCAGGACTGGGAGCAGGTTGATGTAAGTTGGCGCAGCCTTCTATCTTCTTTTGTTTAAAATTATATTATTATCAAGAGTACTTTACCCACAAAAAAAGAAGATATGAAGTGTACATTTACATAATTGATCACAATTTCTCTAAAAAAAAATTGATCACAATGATATCACATCAAAATGTATGATCTTCAACGATATCACTGTTTCCTTGTCTGCGCGCAGCAATACCAACATGGACTCCAACGGCTCTTGTATTTTTTTTGTTAAACAGCCGGCTGAATTCCAATGATACCTACAAGTTATTCGAGGACATATGTATTGAGTACAGTCACGGTGTTAGAGAATCATTTACAGAAAGCAGCACCTTGTGTGTGCATTTGCTCAGTGTTGAAAACAAATAAAGGGTTTGCCATTTACCACATCCAATTCTGGCTCCTGCATTTCCTGTTGACTTGCTGAGTTCATGGCCACCTACAAAATATTAAAGGAAAATAGTCAGGAGCAGTTAAATATGCGAATGCCGGCCAAGACCTATACTAAACAGTAGTACAAATGTTCACGAATCTGCAGTCGCCCAATGGTTACAGAAAACAAGGAAATACATGCTTGACGTTTCAAGTGCAGCAGAGCATAGGTAAGCTTGGATAGAGTGCAGAGGAAACCATCATCAGATGAAACAGAGCAAGTATCATACTCGTTTTAGAAATTCAAATTGAATGCAAAACGAGGTTAGATATGCAGGGTTTTTTCCCCAAGCATCCAAATGACTCCTGCGGCAAATTAACCCATGTAGCAGGACATGTATATATCACCCAACAGTGCTTGATAATTAAGACAACAGAACGTGGCAGATTGCGGCATAACTCATTACAAAATTCTCGTTTCATCCAAAGTCAGAACATTTTACTGCTACCCTATTGTCATTAACAGAGTACGAGTTCTCATCAAGCCTATGCCATGCACAAAACAAAACATACTTCAAAATACTGACTAGCCGTTCAGTGCCTACAAGTGTAGAATGACATAACCCATGGTACAGTAATCCTGTAACGTGGCGCTATCTTTGCCTGGTGTGTTCTGCTCTGCTGCTTGCAACACACCAAAATTTTCATACACTAATAGGCTTGAGCAAATCACATATCAGTTGGATATAGTAATCCATTACACTCCAGGCAAACTTCAGCAATCAGTCATGATCCAGTGTCACTCATGGTCCTGGTTTAATTCGGGAACTGAATGAACCATGCGCTCAAGGAAAGCCATTTAAGTGTATGATATCAACATTATATACAAAGTAACATCTTCGTTCAGCAGGTGCTAGTGTGGCACTATAAGTTACTTGCTTCAAACTACAGTGAATCATTCAATCATATTTTTTCTGAAAGAAGTTCCATCGATCTTATTCCTGAATATGTACATATAAAAGGAAGACCGGCCTTATTTTTACAGAAATATACATCTTCCAGTTAGGTTAAAATGCTTACCCTTTCCTAGGTCATCAGAATCAGCATGAACGACAACTGCCCTTCCCAGTATGGAATGAGGCCCCCTTAGTGAAATCTTCATACAACAACAGAAATGAATTACCAGTACATTATAAAATTATACCAAGATGATCAAAAAATATTTTACATCTTTCAGGGCAATGGAACCTGCAAGTCCTTTATGAAGATTTCTGCAACACCTGAAATAAACAAGTGGTGTGTTGTTAAAAACAGGGATTACTTCAAGGCAGTAACTTAACCCATAGTTGCCTTCCCCTAAAAAACTGTTGAGTAGTCATATAACTAACCATCCTTGTTGGCTTGTATGTTTCCCAGGTCGCCCACATGTCGTTCATCATCAACCGGTGCTCCATGGGACTTATTATGAGGATTGAAATGGGGTCCTGTTAGACAAATAAAATTGATCAGCACAGCATAAAGTTTCCACACAATGTACATTTTCTTCAAAACTTAATCCCTATCCATGGAATATGATGTTTGCAAGAAACTGTACAAGATACCCCGATCAAATTTTATGTGTATGTAGCTTAAACTAAAAAGATAACTATTTATTAGCCAATATAGTTTTTATCTCAGCTCCAATTAGCCATTAGCAAAGAAGAGACCAGAATCCAAAGTCTAAAATGCACTGAACTACAATATCCCATGAACAAACTCACCATCCCATCTATTAGTAAGACACCAGCAGACTATTCTGAGAAGAGCAGTAGTCAGTAGTCCCATATGATAACTCGAAGGAACGGATAATTCAACACTGGAAACCATATTTCGTAGCCAACATTAAACTTGCATCAATTTATACAAGCTTGCTGCAAAAACAGCGCAAACTGATTGCTGCACATTCCATCAACAGGTACTAACTAGTTCCACTTATCTATAGTAGACTCACGAGCTGTATGCTTAGGGTGTGGCGTTGGTTGATGTACTCGTTTTTGTTGTATCATCAACTGTGGACTTGGGTCTGTACCCATCCCCTTTCTATATAATATAGTACGCACACTCGTGCGTATTCGAGAAAAAAACTAGTTCCACTTGCCAGCAAAGGTGTAAATTTCCGCAAGTAAGATAAATGTGTTAGATATCCCCTCAAGAAACAGGTTTCTCTCTGCAAATGTTTCAAACTGCTATTCTTCTGAGATGATTCAGGCTATGACCAACTTGGCGCAGGCAGCATATCTGCTTTTCATAGAGTAGAGCCTCACTTGCTTAATAATCTGTAATATTTCTGGGAAAGTGACGTGCAGCTTCTACCCAGTACTGGGGGTTATCTGTTTTTGTGTGAACTATCAAGGCATGTAATAGGTGTTGGTGGCATCAGGTTTCCACCCCATAGTTTGTGCTCGAGGCCAAGCGCAAACAGTGGGTTTCCTGACAGTGCCTGAACTCATTTTTCTCTTTATTCCAACTCCTATGGACCAGTAATTATGCACAGGCACTTGTTTATCAACAACAGATTCAGTTTAGGCCATTCCACACTGCACAGCTCAAATGCTCAATTTGTAAAAGCGATTATAAAGCGCACAAATCCTTATGCCTCATATGGTCGGACCACAAGACAGATGAATTCAAACGTAAATCGTTGCAATTGAGATAAATATATCGCTATATTGAATTTATTTCTACTTCCTTGCAAGGAATTCCCAGATGCAGTTATATCTGAACCACCAGTATCCTCGATTGGACAGGTCCAAGTCACACAAGCTAGAGAAAGGCTACCGACCGGTGGAGTTGCAGCCGTTGGTGGTGTCGCCGAAGGCGTGGATGTGGAAGCCGTGGAGGCCCGGGGCGAGGCCCGAGACCCTCCCCCTCACCTCGGTATACCCTAGCACGCACAGGGAGATCAAACTGTATCACTCTTATCAGCGAGAAGAGCGCGGCTTAGGACCGCTGTAGAGAACATGGAGTAGAGTGAGCATATACCGGAGGAGGGGTCTTGGACGAAGTGGAGGGCGCCGGCGACAGCGCTGTCGGCGCCACCGCCGCTGATGAGGGCGACACCCTTGAGGCTGCCGGGTTTCCCTGCCATTTCTTCCTGCCCTTTGTCGCCTCGGTGCAGAGCGGATCGCTTTTCCCCCTCTTCGCCGGCTCTGCCTCTCGTTTCTGTTTTTTTTTTCTTTTTGATAGAATCGTTTCTGGCTTATCATTAGCTATTCCGTCGCTTGTTTCTCAAAAAAAAAAAAAAAACATCTGTTGCACTGTGTCAAAAAACGTTCTTATATTATTATGGGACGGAGGAAATATTTTCCAATGGAAAGTTTCAGGTGGTCAGACCACATGAGCTTCTTTTTTTTCTTTTTTAATAGAGCGGCCTTTTAAAGCAAAATTCAGACCTAGTGGTATTCATCAATTGTCAAGGTAGCACAAATAACACCCGAAGTAAAAATCACCTAGCGATGACAACAAGCACTGTAACGAGCCAAAGGCGCGCCGCCGTCATCGCCTCTCCCTCACCGGAGCAGCGCAAACCCTGTTATAGTAGATAGTCGGGAAGTCGTCGTGCTAAGGCTTTGCAGGATCAAGACACCAGAATAGCAACCACCACTGATGAAGAGAAGTATAAATTAAAAAGATCCAACCTGTAGACACACAAACACATAAGAACAAAGACTGGATCCATGTGAATCCATCGAAGACAAGCGCCAACCCAATCCTACGAGATTCGCCGGAGAAAGACCTTCACACGCCCTCCGATGGCGCTAGAAACTTCACTAGGACGGAGGCTAGGCAGGGAGAGCCTTATTCCGTCTTCAAATAGCCATCGCATCGCCTCTCCGAGCAGGACACAAGCCACCAAAACTCAAAAGAGCATCCAAAAACGAAGCCCACCAATAGACAAGGCCTGGGATACACTGTGTCTCCATGGCCCTAATGCCACAGGAGACAAGGTTGATTGTCGTTGGTGCGGGCAGGAGGCATGGAAGCCCTAGCGGCTGGGTGCCCTTGCGTATGAGCGAAGGGGTGCAAGCGTGAGATGCCTTCTCTTAATAAAACAATCTTAATCGTAAGAATAACTCAAGCTTAAGTGGAGCTAGCGCTTCACAAGATGAGACAAGTGAATGGTCCAGCCTTAAGCTAAGTATAGGCCGATACCAACTCGCCCAACCATAAATCCGATCACATGTATCTCTTTGGCCTTCTATTGAATCGAATCGAGAAATTAAATTGCACACATTTTATCTTATTGATTCTTATATCGATTTTGATACATCCTGATGGATAGTGCAAATCGAAGCTATGAGAGGCTTGATGACAAAAAGGAAATAGAGAAGAGAATGAATGAGAACATAACTTTGCATTTGGTAAGTCTTGTAGTTTAGGGGGAGAATCTGCACACGAATGTGATCTCATTTTTGAAAGAGATTTGATCAATTATATAAAGAAAATCAGATCGAAAACCTTAACAATCCGAGGGCAATACAACTCGCCAAAGTAAGAACACAGAAAATACAAAACACCAATAACATAGTTACAACACAACACAAGGATCACCTTCTAGAGTTGAGAATAGGTGGTTGGGTGATGCAACACAAGTTATGTCATAAGCACATACAATAGACCACTAGCAAAAACAGGGATGTGGTCGAGGTAGCACATTACACCATGAGACAGGAAGAGGAAAATTTAAAATGACATAGGCTAAGAGCTCCAACAGTAGCACTACTGAAGCCACCGACACGGAATACCACAAGGTGCCATCAATAAGAAGTTGCACGATGACCAAACCTGAGCCATCCAACACACAACGGAAGGGTGCCCTTGCGTGTCTCGAGTTGCAGATGATGACATGAGAAGACTCAGGCCCATCGAGCATGCACAAAGAAGATACCAATTCTCCACCGAAGGGGAGCATTGCCCAAGGGGGTGGGGGAGAATGAGCGATGGAGAAGTGACACGCCCTCAAAGAGTGTCACTGGAGAAATTATCTCAATCACGGATATGTGTTACTAGTTAGGGATTAGTTCACCCTCGAGGCTCAGTGTATGTAACAGTGGCTATGTGTTTGATCTCTCTCTCTCTCTTGTGTTCTTGATTTGGCACGATCTTGATGTACTGGGAGCTTTGTTAATATATTTGGATTTTATGGTGTTCTTCCCTCTCTACCTTCTTGTGATGAATTGAATGTTTTCCTTTGAGGTTTTGTTATGTCGGATTGAATTTTTTGGATGTGAGAGCACTTGATGTATGTCTTGCGATGAGATATCCGTGGTGACAATGGGATGTTCTATTGATTCAGTTGTTGTATGTTTCGGTTATCAACTTGCGGACTCCCGTGGTGAGATTGGGGTAATCTATGCATAGGAGTTGATACGCGTTTTTATATTCCTTTCTCCGATAAGAAATCTTTGAGTACTCTTTGAAGTTCTTTCTGTTGGATTGAATATTATGAATCTGAAATTGTGTGATGCACGTCGTATAATTAACCCACGGATACTTGTGGTGACATTGGAGTATCTAGGCGACATTAGGGTTTATTGATGCGTGTCATATGGTGTTATTTTAGTACGAACTCTAGGGTTGTTTGTGACACTTATAGGAATAGCTCAAAAGATTGATTAGGAATAATAACTTTGAGGTGGTTTCGTACCCTACAAACAATTTCATCTTATGTTCTCCGCGATAGGAACTTTGGAGTGATTCTTTGTTGCACGTTGAGGGATTGTTATATAATCCAATTATGTTATCATTGTTGAGAGATTTTGCACTAGTGAAAGTATGAACCCTAGGCCTTGCTTTCAAGCATTGCAATACCGTTTTTACTCGCTTTTGTTACTAGTTACTGTTGGGGAACACAGTAATTTCAAACAAAATCCTACGCACACGCAACATCTATCTAGGTGATGCATAGCAACGAGAGGGGAGAGTGTTGTCCACGTACCCTCGTAGATCGTAAGCGGAAGCGTTATGACAACGCGGTTGATGTAGTCGTACGTCTTCACGATCCGACTGATCCTAGTGTTGTGGAACGCAGTAATTTCAAAAAAAATCCTACGCACATGCAAGATCTATCATGGTGATGCGTAGCAACGAGAGGGGAAGAGTGTTGTCCACGTACCCCCGTAGACCGTAAGCGGAAGCGTTATGACAACGCGGTTGATGTAGTCGTACGTCTTCACAATCCGACCGATCCTAGTACCGAAAGTACGGCACCTCCGCGATCTGCACACGTTCGGTTCGGTGACGTCCCACGAACTCTCGATCCAGCTGAGTGTCGAGGGAGAGCTTCGTCAGAACGACGACGTGATGAGGGTGATGATGAAGCTACCGGCGCAGGGCTTCGCCTAAGTACTATGACGATATGACCGAGGTGGATTATGGTGGAGGGGGGCACTGCACACGGCTAAGGGATTAATGATCAACTTGTGTGTCCATGGGGTGCCCCCTGCCCCCGTATATAGAGGAGCAAGGGGGAGGCCGGCCGACCCTTGGAGGCGCGCCAAGGAGGGGAGGAGTCCTCCTCCTAGTAGGAGTAGGACTCCCCTTTCCTAGTCCTACTAGGAGGAGGAAGGGGAAAGGAAGGAGAGTGAGAGAAGAGAAGGAAAGGGGGCGCCGCCCCCCTTCCCTAGTCCAATTCGGACTAGAGGGGAGGGGGCACGCGGCTCTTCCTTGGCCGGACCTCTCTCTCTCCACTAAGACCCATGTGTCCCATTAGTTCCCCCCGGGGGTTCCGATAACCCCCCGGCACTCCGATAATTATCCGGTGACCCCCGGAATTCATCCGGTGTCCGAATATAGTCATCCAAAATATCAATCTTTATGTCTCGACCATTTCGAGACTCCTCGTCATGTCCGTGATCATATCCGGGACTCCGAACTACCTTCGGTACATAAAAACACATAAACTCATAATACCGATCGTCACCGAGCGTTAAGCGTGCGAACCCTATGGGTTCGAGAACTATGTAGACATGACCGAGACACGTCTCCATTCAATAACCAATAGCGGAACCTGGATGTTCATATTGGTTCCCACATATTCTATGAAGATCTTTATCGGTCAAACCGCATAACTATATACGTTGTTCCCTTTGTCATCGATATGTTACTTGTCCGAGATTCGATCGTTGGTATCTCAATACCTAGTTCAATCTCGTTACCGACAAGTCTCTTTACTCGTTCCATAATGCATCATCCCGCAACTAACTCATTAGTCACATTGCTTGCAAGGCTTATAGTGATGTGCATTACCGAGAGGGCCTAGACATACCTCTCCGATACTCGGAGTGACAAATCCTAATCTCGATCTATGCCAACTCAACAAACACCATCTGAGACACCTGTAGAGCATCTTTATAGTCACCCAGTTACGTTGTGACGTTTGAAAGCACACTAAGTGTTCCTTCGGTATTCGGGAGTTGCATGATCTCATAGTCATAGGAACATGTATAAGTTATGGAGAAAGCAATAGCAACAAACTAAACGATCATCGTGCTAAGCTAACAGATGGGTCAAGTCAATCACATCATTCTCTAATGATGTGATCCCGTTAATCAAATGACAACTTATGTCTATGGTTAGGAAACATAACCATCATCGATTCAACGAGCTAGTCAAGTAGAGGCATACTAGTGACATTCTGTTTGTCTATGTGTTCACATATGTACTAAGTTTCCGGTTAATACAATTCTAGCATGAATAATAAACATTTATCATGATATAAGGAAATATAAATAACAATTTTATTATTGCCTCTAGGGCATATTTCCTTCAGTCTCCCACTTGCACTAGAGTCAGTAATCTATATTACATTGTAATGATTCTAACACCCATGGAGTCTTGGTGCTGATCATGTTTTGCTCGTGAGAGAGGCTTAGTCAACGGGTCTGCAACATTCAGATCTGTATGTATCTTGCAAATCTCTATGTCTCCCTCCTTGACTTGATCGCGGATGGAATTGAAGCATCTCTTGATGTGCTTGGTTCTTTTGTGAAATATGGATTCCTTTGCCAAGGCAATTGCACCAGTGTTCTCACAAAAGATATTCATTGGACCCGATGTACTAGGTATGACACCTAGATCGGATATGAACTCCTTCATCCAGACTCCTTCATTTGCTGCTTCCGAAGCAGCTATGTACTCCGCTTCACATGTATATCCCGCCATGACGCTCTGCTTGGAACTACACCAACTGACAGCTCCTCCATTTAATAAGAATACGTATCCGGTTTGTGACTTAGAGTCATCCGGATCAGTGTCAAAGCTTGCATCGATGTAACCGTTTACGATGAGCTCTTTGGCACCTCCATAAACGAGAAACATATCCTTAGTCATTTTCAGGTATTTCAGGATGTTCTTGACTGTTGTCCAGTGATCCACTCCTGGATTACTTTGGAACCTCCCTGCTAAACTAATAGCAAGGTACACATCGGGTCTGGTACACAACATTGCATACATGATAGAACATATGGCTGAAGCATAGGGAATGACTTTCATTTTCTCTCTATCTTCTACAGTGGTCGGGCATTGAGTCTGACTCAACTTCACACCTTGTAACACAGGCAAGAACCCTTTCTTTGCCTGATCCATTTTGAACTTCTTCAAAACTTTATCAAGGCATGTGCTTTGTGAAAGTCCAATTAAGCTCTTGATCTATCTCTATAGATCTTGATGCCCAATATATAAGCAGCTTCACTGAGTCCTTTCATTAAAAAATTCTTATTCAAGTATCCTTTTATGCTATTCAGAAATTCAGTATCATTTCCGATCAACAATATGTCATCTACATATAATATTAGAAATGCTATAGAGCTCCCACTCACTTTCTTGTAAATACAGGCTTCTACAAAAGTCTGTATAAAACCATATGCTTTAATCACACTATCAAAGCGTATATTCCAACTCTGAGAGGCTTGCACCAGTCCATAAATGTATTGCTAGAGCTTTCACACTTTATTAGCACCTTTTGGATCGACAAAACCTTCTGGTTGCATCATATACAACTCTTCTTCAAGATATCCGTTAAGGAATGCAGTTTTTCCATTTGCCAAATTTCATAATCATAAAATGCGGCAATTTCTAACATGATTTGGATGGACTTAAGAATCGCTACGGGTGAGAAGGTCTCATCTTAGTCAACTCCTTGAACTTGTCGAAAACCTTTTGCAACAAGTCGAGCTTTGTAGATAGTAACATTACCGTCAGCGTCAGTCTTCTTCTTGAAGATCCATTTATTTTCTATGGACTGTCGATCATCGGGCAAGTCAACCAAAGTCCACACTTTGTTCTCATACATGGATCCCATCTCAGATTTCATGGCCTCAAGCCATTTTGCGGAATCTGGGCTCATCATCGCTTCCTCATAGTTCATAGGTTCGTCATGGTCAAGTAACATGACCTCCAGAACAGGATTACCGTACCACTCTGGTGCGGATCTCACTCTGGTTGACCTACGAGGTTCGGTAGTAACTTGATCGGAAGTTTCATGATCATCATTAGCTTCCTCACTTACTGGTGTAGGAATCACTGGAACTGATTTCAGCGATGAACTACTTTCCAATAAGGGAGTGATACGTCTCCAACGTATCTATAATTTTTTATTGTTCCATGCTATTATATATCCTGTATTGGATGTTTAATGGGCTTATTTATACACTTTTATATTATTTTTGGGACTAACCTATTAACCGGAGGCCTAGCCCAAATTGCTGTTTTTTTGCCTATTTCAGTGTTTCGCAGAAAAAGAATATCAAACGGAGTCCAAACGGAATTAAACCTTCGGGAGCGTGATTTTTGGGACAAACGTGATCCAGAGGACTTGGAGTGGACGTCAAGCAACCAACGAGGTGGCCACGAGGAAGGGGGCGTGCCTATCCCCTGGGCGCGCCCTCCGCCCTCGTGGCTCCACCGACCTACTTCTTCCTCCTATATATACCTACGTACCCTGAAAACATCCAGGAGCACCACGAAACCCCATTTCCACCGCCGCAACCTTCTGTACCCAAGAGATCCCATCTTGGGGCCTTTTCTGGAGCTCCGCCAGAGGGGGCATTGATCACGGAGGGCCTCTACATCAACTCCATGGCCCCTCCGATGATGTGTGAGTAGTTTACCTCAGACCTTCGGGTCCATAGTTATTAGCTAGATGGCTTCTTCTCTCTCTTTGGATCTCAATACAAAGTTCTCCTCGATTCTCTTTGAGATCTATTCGATGTAATCTTCTTTTGCGGTGTGTTTGTCAAGATCCGATGAATTGTGGGTTTATGATCAAGATTATCTATGAACAATATTTGAATCTTCTCTGAATTCTTTTATGTATGATTGGTTATCTTTGCAAGTCTCTTCGAATTATTAGTTTGGTTTGTCCTACTAGATTGATCTTTCTTGCAATGGGAGAAGTTCTTAGCTTTGGGTTCAATCTTGTGGTGCTCGATCCCAGTGACAGTAGGGGAAACGACACGTATTGTATTGTTGCCATCGAGGATAAAAAGATGGGGTTTATATCATATTGCATGAGTTTATCCCTCTACATCATGTCATCTTGCTTAAAGTGTTACTCTGTTCTTATGAACTTAATACTCTAGATGCATGCTGGATAGCGGTCGATGTGTGGAGTAATAGTAGTAGATGCAGGCAGGAGTCGGTCTACTTGTCACGGACGTGATGTCTATATACATGATCATACCTAGATATTCTCATAACTATGCTCAATTCTATCAATTGCTCGATAGTAATTTGTTCACCCACCGTAATACTTATGCTATCTTGAGATAAGCCACTAGTGAAACCTATGGCCCCGGGTCTATTTTCCATCATACAAGTTTCCAATCTATTTTATTCTGCAATCTTTACTTTCAATTTATATCATAAAAATACCAAAAATATTTATCTTATTATTATTATCTCTATCAGATCTCACTCTTGCAAGTGGCCGTGAAGGGATTGACAACCCCTTTATCGCGTTGGTTGCGAGGTTCTTATTTGTTCGTGTAGGTACGAGGTGATTCACGCGGGGTCTCCTACTGGATTGATACCTTGGTTCTCAAAAACCGAGGGAAATACTTACGCTGCTTTACTGCATCACCCTTTCCTCTTCAAGGGAAAACCAACACATGCTCAAGAGATAGCAGGGAGCAGGTACAATTACCTCATCAAGTTCTACTTTCCTCCCACTCACTTCTTTCGAGAGAAACTCCTTCTCTAGAAAGGATCCATTCTTAGCAATGAATATCTTGCCTTCGGATCTGTGATAGAAGGTGTACCCAATAGTCTCCTTTGGGTATCCTACGAAGACACATTTCTCTAATTTGGGTTCGAGCTTATCAGGTTGAAGCTTTTTCACATAAGCATCACAGCCCCAAACTTTAAGAAACGACAACTTGGGTTTCTTGCCAACCACATTTCATAAGGTGTTGTCTCAACGGATTTAGATGGTGCCCTATTTAACGTGAATGCGACCGTCTCTAAAGCATAACCCCAAAACGATAGCCGTAAATCAGTGAGAGACATTATAGATCGCACCATATCTAATAAAGTACGATTATGACGTTCGGACACACCATTACGCTGTGGTGTTCCGGGTGGCGTGAGTTGCGAAACTACACACTGTTTCAAATGAAGGCCAAACTCGTAACTCAAATATTCTCCTCCATGATCAGATCGTAGAAACTTTATTTTCTTGTCACAATGATTTTCCACTTCACTCTGAAATTCTTTGAACTTTTCAAATGTTTCAGACTTATGTTTCATTAAGTAGATATACCCATATTTGCTCAAATCATCTGTGAAGGTGATAAAATAACGATATACGCCGCGAGCCTCAATGTTCATTGGACCACATACATTATGTATGATTTCCAATAATTCTGTTGCTCGCTCCATTGTTCTGGAGAGCGGAGTTTTAGTCATCTTGCCCATGAGGCATGGTTCGCAAGTACCAAGTGATTCGTAATCAAGTTATTCTAGAAGTCCATCAGAATGGAGTTTCTTCATGCGCTTTACACCAATATGTCCCAAACGGCAGTGCCACAAATAAGTTGCACTATCATTATCAACTCTACATCTTTTGGCTTCAATACTATGAACATGTGTATCACTACTATCAAGATTTAGTAAAAATAGACCACCCATCAAGGGTGCATGACCATAAAAGATATTACTCATATAAATAGAACAACCATTATTCTCTGATTTAAATGAATAACCGTCTCGCATCGAACAAGATCCAGATATAATGTTCATGCTTAATGCTGGCACCAAATAACAATTATTTAGGTCTAAAATTAATCCCGAAGGTAGATGTAGAGGTAGCGTGCCAACGACGATCACATCACCTTTGGAACCATTTCCTACATGCATCGTCACCTCGTCCTTAGCCAATCTTCGCTTAATTCGTAGCCCCTGTTTTGAGTTGCAAATGTTAGCAACTGAACCAGTATCAAATACCCAGGCACTACTGCGAGCATTAGTAAGGTACACATCAATAACATGTATATCAAACATACCTTTCACTTTGCCATCCTTCTGCTCCGCCAAATACTTGGGGCAGTTCTGCTTCCAGTGACCAGTTCCTTTGTAGTAGAAGCACTCAGTCTCAGGCTTAGGTCCAGACTTGGGTTTCTTCACTTGAGCAGCAACTGGCTTGCTATTCTTCTTGAACTTCCCCTTCTTCCCTTTAACCTTTTTCTTGAAACTGGTGGTCTTGTTGACCATCAACACTTGATGCTCCTTATTGATTTCTACCTCCGCGGCCTTTAGCATTGCGAAGAGCTCAGGAATCGTATTATCCATCCCTTGCATATTATAGTTCATCACAAAGCTCTTGTAGATTGGTGGCAGTGATTGAAGAACTCTGTCAATAACACTATCATCAGGGAGATTAACTCCCAGCTGAGTCAAGTGGTTGTGGTACCCAGACATTCTGAGTATATGTTCACTCACAGAACTATTCTCCTCCATTTTGCAGCTGTAGAACTTATTGGAGACTTCATATCTCTCAATCCGAGCATTTGCTAGAAATATTAACTTCAACTCCTGGAAGATCTCATATGCTCCATGATGTTCAAGACATCGTTGAAGTCCCAGTTCTAAGCCATAAAGCGTGGCACACTGAACTACCGAGTAGTCATCAGCTTTGCTCTGCCAGGTGTTCACAACACCTGGCATTCTCCTGCAGCGGGTTTGTCACCTAGCCGTGCTTCCAGGATGTAATTCTTTTGTGCAGCAATGAGGATAATCCTCAAGTTACGGACCCAGTCCGTGTAGTTGCTACCATCATCTTTCAACTTAGCTTTCTCTAGGAACACATTAAAATTCAACGGAACAATAGCAGGGGCCATCTATCTACAACAACATAGACATGCAAAATACTATCAGGTACTAAGTTCATTATAAATTAAAGTTCAGTTAATCAAATTACTTAAGAACTCCCACTTAGATAGACATCTCTCTAATCATCTAAGTGATCACGTGATCCATATCAACTAAACCATGTCCGATCATCATGTGAGATGGAGTAGTTTTCAATGGTGAACATCACTATGTTGATCATATCTACTATATAATTCACGCTCATCATTTCAGCCTCAGTGTTCCGAGGCCATATCTGTATATACTAGGCTTGTCAAGTTTAACCCGAGTATTCTGCGTGTGCAAAGCTGGCTTGCACCCGTTGTATGTGAACGTAGAGCTTATCACACCCGATCATCACGTGGTGTCTTGGCACGACGAACTGCAACAACGGTGCATACTCAGGGAGAACACTTATACCTTGAAATTTAGTGAGAGATCATCTTATAATGCTACCGCTGAACTAAGCAAAATAAGATGCATAAAGGATAAACATCACATGCAATCAGTATAAGTGATATGATATGGCCATCATCATCTTGTGCCTTTGATCTCCATCTCCAAAGCACCGTCATGATCACCATCTCACCGGCTTGACACCTTGATCTCCATTGAAGCATCGTTGTCGTCTCGCTAACTATTGCTTCTACGACTATCGCTACCGCTTAGTGATAAAGTAAAGCAATTACATAGCGATTGCATTTCATACAATAAAGCGACAACCATATGGCTCCTACCAGTTGCCGATAACTGTGTTACAAAACATGATCATCTCATACAATAAAATTTAGCATCATGTCTTCACCATATCACATCACAACATGCCCTGCAAAAACAAGTTAGACGTCCTCTACTTTGTTGTTGCAAGTTTTACGTGGCTGCTACGGGCTTAGCAAGAACCGTTCTTACCTACGCATCAAAACTACAACGCGGCATAGTGATTGCTTTTTGATCTTCAGAAAGAACCCTGTTCATTGAATCCGATTCAACTAAAGTTGGAGAAACGGACACCCACTAGCCACCTGTGTGCAAAGGACGCCGGTAGAACCAGTCTCGCGTAAGCGTACGCGTAATGTCGGTCTGGGCCGCTTCATCGAACAATATCACCGAATCAAGAAACAACTAGTGACGGCAAGCAATATGTATATACCCACGCCCATAACTCCTTTGTGTTCTACTCATGCAAATAACATCTATGCATAGACCTGGCTTGGATACCACTGTTGGGGAACACTGTAATTTCAAAAAAATTCCTACGCACACGCAAGATCTATCATGGTGATGCATAGCAACGAGAGGGGAAGAGTGTTGTCCACATACCCTCGTCGACCGTAAGTGGAAGCGTTATGACAACGCGGTTGATGTAGTTGTACGTCTTCACAATCCGACCGATCCTAGTACCGAAAGTATGGCACCTCCGCGATCTGCACACGTTCAGTTCGGTGATGTCCCACGAACTCTCGATCCAGCTGAGTGTCGAGGGAGAGCTTCGTCAGCACGACGGCGTGATGGCAGTGATGATGAAGCTATAGGTGCAGGGCTTCGCCTAAGCACTACGACAATATGACCGATGTGGATTATGGTGGAGGGGGCACCACGCACGGCTAAGGGATCAATGATCAACTTGTGTGTCCATGGGGTGCCCCCTGCCTCCGTATATAAAGGAGAAAGGGGGGAGGCCGGCCGGCCCTTGGAGGCGCACCAAGGAGGGGAGGAGTCCTCCTCCTAGTAGGAGTAGGACTCCCCTTTCCTAGTCCTACTAGGAGGAGGAAGGGGGGAAGGAAGGAGAGGGAGAGAAGAGAAGGAAAGGGGGGCGCCGCCTCCCCCTTCCCTAGTCCAATTCGGACTAGAGGGGCGGGGCGCATGACCCTGCCTTGGCCGGCCCCCTCTCTCTCCACTAAGGCCCATGTGGCCCATTAGTTCCCTCGGGGGTTCTGATAACCCCCCGGCACTCCGATAATTATCCGGTGACCCCCGGAATTCATCCGGTGTCCGAATATAGTCATCCAAAATATTAATCTTTATGTCTCGACCATTTTGAGACTCCTCGTCATGTCCGTGATCATATCCAGGACTCGGAACTACCTTTGGTACATCAAAACACATAAACTCATAATACCGATCGTCACCAAACGTTAAGCGTGCGGACCCTACGGGTTCGAGAACTATGTAGACATGCCCGAGACACATCTCCGGTCAATAACCAATAGTGGAACCTGGATGTTCATATTGGTTCCCACATATTCTATGAAGATCTTTATCGGTCAAACCGCATAACTATATACGTTGTTCCCTTTGTCATCGATATGTTACTTGTCCGAGATTTGATCGTCGGTATCTCAATACCAAGTTCAATCTCGTTACCGGCAAGTCTCTTTACTTGTTCCGTAATGCATCATCCCGCAACTAACTCATTAGTCACATTGCTTGCAAGGCTTATAGTGATGTGCATTACCGAGAGGGCCCAGAGATACCTCTCCGATACTCGGAGTGACAAATCCTAATCTCGATCTATGCCAACTCAACAAACACCATTGTAGACACCTGTAGAGCATCTTTATAGTCACCCAGTTACATTATGACATTTGATAGCACACTAAGTGTTCCTTCGGCATTCGGGAGTTGCATGATCTCATAGTCATAGGAACATGTATAAGTTATGGAGAAAGCAATAACAACAAACTAAACGATCATCATGCTAAGCTAGCGGATGGGTCAAGTCAATCACATCATTCTCTAATGATGTGATCCCATTAATAAAATGACAACTTATGTCTATGGTTAGGAAACATAACCATCATTGATTCAACGAGCTAGTCAAGTAGAGGCATACTAGTTACATTCTGTTTGTCTATGTATTCACACATGTACTAAATTTCTGGTTAATACAATTCTAGCATGAATAATAAACATTTACCATGATATAAGGAAATATAAATAACAACTTTATAATTGCCTCTAGGGCATATTTATTTCACCTAGCACTGAAAGTACGGCACCTCCGCGATCTGCACACCTTCAGCTCGGTGACATCCCACGAACTCTAGATCCATCTGAGTGTCGAGGCAGAGCTTCGTCAGCACGAAGGCGTGATGACGGTGATGATGAAGTTATCGACGCAGGGCTTCGCCTAAGCACTACAACGATATGACCGAGGTGGGAATCTGTGGAGGGGGGCACCACACACGGCTAAACAATCAACTTGTGTGTTCTAGGGTGCCCCCCTCCCCACGTAGATAAAGGAGGTAGGGGGAGGCCGGCCGGCCCTCTCTAGCTAGGCGCGCCAAGGGGGGAGGACTCCTCCTCCCAGTAGGAGTAGGACTCCCCCCTTTCCTAGTCCCACTAGGAATAGAAGGAAGAGGGAGAAGGAGAAAGGAAAGGGGCACCGCCCCCCTCACCCAATTCGAATTGGGCTTGGGGGGCGCCCCTCCTAGGCTGCCTTCTCATCTCTCCCACTAAGGCCCATTAAGGCCCATATACTCCCCCCGGGGGGGGGGGGGTTCCGGTAACCCCCCAGTACTCCAGTAAATGCCCGAACTCACCCAGAACCATTCCGATGTCCAAACATAGCCTTCCAATATATCGATCTTTATTTCTCGACCATTCCAAGACTCCTCGCCATGTCCGTGATCATATCAGGGACTCCCAACTACCTTCCATACATCAAAAACCATAAACTCATAATACCGATCATCACCAAACGTTAAGCGTGCGGACCCTACGGGTTTGAGAACTATGTAGACATGATCGAGACTCATCTCCGGTCAATAACCAATAGCGGAACCTGGATGCTCATATTGGTTCCTACATATTCTACGAAGATATTTATTGGTCAAACCGCATAACAACATATGTTGTTTCCTTTGTCATCGGTATGTTACTTGCCCGAGATTCGATTGTCGGTATCTCAATACCTAGTTCGATCTCGTTACCAGCAAGTCTCTTTACTTGTTTCGTAATGCAACATCCTATAACTAACTCATTAGTCACATTGCTTGCAAGGCTTATAGTGATGTGCATTACCGAGAGGGCCCAGAGATACCTCTCCGATACACGGAGTGACAAATCCTAATCTCGATCTATGCCAACTCAACAAACACCATCGAAGACACCTGTAGAGCATCTTTATAGTCACCCGGTTATGTTGTGACGTTTGATAGCACACTAAGTGTTCCTCCGGTATTCGGGAGTTGCATGATCTCATAGTAATAGGAACATGTATAAATTATGGAGAAATCAATAGCAACAAACTAAACGATCATCATGCTAAGCTAATGGATGGGTCAAGTCAATCACATCATTCATAACATCTGGTGTTGCCCCTTCTCCTCCTAGTGGGACTAGGAAAGGAGAAATCCTGCTCCTACTAGGAGGAGGATACCTCCTCCCTTGGCGCGCCACTAGGGCCAGCCGACCTCCCCCTTGCTCCTTTATATACGGGGGCAGGGGGCACCCAAGTACACACAAGTTGATCATTGATCCCTTAGCCATGTGCGGTGCCCCCCTCCACCATAATCCACCTTAGTCATATCATCGTAGTGCTTAGGTGAAGCCCTGCGCCGGTAGTTTCATCATCACCGTCATCACGCCGTCGTGCTGACGAAGCTCTCCCTCGACACTCAGCTAGATCGACAGTTCATGGGACGTCACCAAGCTGAACGTGTGCAGATCGCGGAGGTGCCGTACTTTGGGTACTAGGATTGGTCGGATTGTGAAGACGTACGACTACATCAAGTGCGTTGTCATAACACTTCCGCTTACGGTCTACGAGGGTACATGGACAACACTCTTCCCCTCTCGTTGCTATGCATCACCATGATAGATCTTGCATGTGCGTAGGATTTTTTTTTGAAATTACTACGTTCCCCAACAAAAAAGACTAAGGATATGTTTCTCGTTTATGGAGGTGACAAAGATCTCGTCGTAAACGGTTACGTCGATGCAAGCTTTGACACCGATCTGGATGACTCTAAGTCAAAATCCGGATACATATTTTTATTAAATGGTGGAGCTATCAGTTGGTGCAGTTCCAAGCAAAGCATCAGGCGGGATCTACATGTGAAGTGGAGTACATAGCTGCTTCAGAAGCAGCAAATGAAGGAGTCTGGATGAAGGAGTTCATATCCGATCTAGGTGTCATACCTAGTGCATCGGCTCCAATGAAAATCTTTTGTGATAATACTGGTGCAATTGCCTTGGCAAAGGAATCCAGATTTCACAAGAGAACCAAGCACATCAAGAGACGCTTCAATTCCATCCGCGATCAAGTCAAGGAGGGAGACATAGAGATTTGCAAAATACATACGGATCTTAATGTTGTAGACCCATTGACTAAGCCTCTCTCACGAGAAAAACATGATCAGCACCAAGACTCCATGGGTGTTAAAATCATTACATTGTAATCTAGATTATTGACTCTAGTGCAAGTGGGAGACTGAAGGAAATATGACCTAGAGGCAATAATAAAGTTGTTATTCATATTTCCTTATATCATGATAAATGTTTATTATTCATGCTAGAATTGTATTAACCGGAAACTTAGTACATGTGTAAATACATAGACAAACAGAGTGTCACTAGTATGCCTCTACTTGACTAGCTCGTTGAATCAATGATGATTATGTTTCCTAACCATGTGATTAACGGGATCACATCATTAGAGAATGATGTGATTGACTTGACCCATCCGTTAGCTTATCCGTTTTGTTTGTTGCTATTGCTTTCTCCATAATATATACATGTTCCTATGACTATGAGATAATGCAACTCCCGAATGCCGAAGGAACACTTAGTGTGCTATCGAATGTCACAAGGTAACTGGGTGACTATAAAGATATTCTACAGGTGTCTCTGATGGTGTTTGTTGAGTTGGCATAGATCGAGATTAGGATTTGTCACTCCGAGTATCAGAGAGGTATCTCTGGGCCCTCCCGGTAATGCACATCACTATAAGCCTTGCAAGCTATGTGACTAATGAGTTAGTTGAGGGATGATGCATTATGGAACGAGTAAAGAGACTTGCCGGTAACGAGATTGAACTAGGTATTGAGATACCGACGATCGAATCTCTGGCAAGTAACATACTGATGACAAAGGGAACAACGTATATTGTTATGCGGTTTGACCGATAAAGATCTTCGTAGAATATGTGGGAGCCAATATGGACATCTAGGTTCCGCTATTGGTTATTGACTAGAGACGTGTCTCGGTCATGTCTACATAGTTCTCGAACCCGTAGGGTCCGCACGCTTAACATTTGGTGACGATCGGTATTATGAGTTTATGTGTTTTGATGTACTGAAGGTAGTTCGGAGTCCCGGATATGATCATGGACATGATGAGGAGTCTCGAAATGGTCGAGACATAAAGATTGATATATTGGACGGCTATATTCGGACACCGGAAGTGTTCCGGGTGATTTCGGAGAAAACCGGAGTGTCGGAGGGTTACCGA
Source organism: Triticum aestivum (assembly GCF_018294505.1). Taxonomy (NCBI): domain Eukaryota; kingdom Viridiplantae; phylum Streptophyta; class Magnoliopsida; order Poales; family Poaceae; genus Triticum; species Triticum aestivum. Next base: position 63,090,051 of record NC_057803.1, on the reverse strand, counting down.
CCCCCCCCCCCTCGGGGAAAGTTGGGCCTTCATGGGCCATAGGGGAGTGGGGAGGCAGCCCACAAGGGGCAGCCGCGCCCCCTCCCTATAGGGAGTCCGAATTGGACTAGGGAGGGGGCGCCCCCCTTTCCTTCTCCTCTTCCTCTCCCTTCCTTCCTTCCCCTTCTCCTCCTAGTAGGACTAGGAAAGGAGGAATCCTACTCCTACTAGGAGGAGGATTCCTCCTCCCTTGGCGCGCCACTGGGGCTGGCCTGCCTCCCCCTTGCTCCTTTATATACGGGGGCAGGGGGCACCCCATAGACACACAAGTTGATTGCTTTTAGCCGTGTGCGGTGCCCCCCTCCACCATAATCCACCTCAGTCATATCGTCGTAGTGCTTAGGCGAAGCCCTGCGCCAGTAGCTTCCTCATCACCGTCATCATGCCATCATGCTGACAAAGCTCTCCCTCGACACTCAGCTGGATCGAGAGTTCGTGGGACGTCACCGAGCCGAACGTGTGCAAATCACGGAGGTGCCGTACTTTCGGTACTAGGATTAGTCGGATCATGAAGACGTATGACTACATCAACCGTGTTGTCATAACGCTTCCGCTTACGGTCTACGAGGGTACATGGACAACACTCTTCCCCTCTCGTTGCTATGCATCACCATGATAGATCTTGCGTGTGCATAGGAATTTTTTTGAAATTACTGCGTTCCCCAACAATGGCATCCGAGCCAGGTCTATGCATAGATGTTATATGCACGAGTAGAACACAAAGGAGTTGTGGGCATGGGTATATACATATTGCTTGCCATCACCAGTTGTTTCTTGATTCGGCGGTATTGTTGGATGAAGCGGCCCAGACCGACATTACGCGTACGCTTATGCGAGACTGATTCTACCGACATGTTTCACACACAGGTGGCTGGTGGGTGTCAGTTTCTCCAACTTTAGTTGAATCGGATTCAATGAACAGGGTTCTTTCTGAAGATAAAAAAGCAATCACTATACAACGTTGTGGTTTTTGATGCGTAGGTAAGAACGGTTCTTGCTCAGCCCGTAACACCCACGTAAAACTTGCAACAACAAAGTAGAGGATGTCTAACTTGTTTTTGCAGGGCATCTTGTGATGTGATATGGTGAAGACATGATGCTAAATTTTATTGTATGAGATGATCATGTTTTGTAACACAGTTATCGACAACTGGCAGGAGCCATATGGTTGTCGCTTTATTGTATGAAATGCAATCGCCATGTAATTGCTTTACTTTATCACTAAAAGCGGTAGCGATAGTCGTAGAAGTAATAGTTGGCGAGACAACAACGATGCTTCGATGGAGATCAAGGTGTCAGGCCGGTGACGATGGTGATCATGACGGTGCTTTGGAGATGGAGATCAAAGGCACAAGATGATGATGGCCATATCATATCACTTATATTGATTGCATGTGATGTTTATCCTTTATGCATCTTATTTTGCTTAGTTCGACGGTAGCATTATAATATGATCTCTCACTAAATTTCAAGGTATAAGTGTTCTCCCTGAGTATGCAGCGTTGCTACAGTTCGTCGTGCCAAGACACCATGTGATGATCTGGTGTGATAAGCTCTACGTTCACATAACAATGGGTGCAAGCCAGTTTTGCACATGCAGAATACTTGGATTAAACTTGACGAGCCTAGAATATGAAGATATGACCTCGGAACACTGAGACCGAAAGGTCGAGCATGAATCATATAGTAGATATGATCAACATAGTGATGTTCACCATTGAAAACTACTCCATCTCACGTGATGATCGGACATGGTTTAGTTGATATGGATCACGTGATCACTTAGATGATTAGAGGGATGTCTATCCAAGTGGGAGTTATTTAGTAATATGATTAATTAAACTTTAATTTATCATGAACTTAGTCCTGGTAGTATTTTCATAACTATGTTGTAGATCAATAGCTCGTGATGTAGCTCCCCATTTATTTTTGATATGTTCCTAGAGAAAAACTATGTTGAAAATGTTAGTAGCAATGATGCAGACTGGGTCCCTGATCTGAGGATTATCCTCATTGCTGCATAGAAGAATTATGTCCTTGATGCACCACTAGGTGACGGACCTATTGCAGGAGCAGATGCAGACGTTATGAATGTTTGGCAAGTTCGGCATGATAACTACTTGATAGTTTAGTGCGCCATGCTTTACGGCTTAGAACCGGTACTTCAAAAATGTTTTGAATGCCACGGAGCATATAAGATGTTCTAAGAGCTGAAATTGGTATTTTAGACTCATGCCCGAGTTGAGAGGCATGAGACCTCTGACAAGTACTTTGCCTACAAGATGGAGGAGAATAGCTCAACCAGTGCGCATGTACTCAGATTGTTTGAGTACTACAATCACTTGAATCAATTGGGAGTTAATCTTCCAGATAAAATAGTGATTGACAGAGTTCTCTAGTCACTATAACCAAGTGACTGGAACTTCGTGATGAACTATAATTTGCAAGGGATGACGAAAACGTTCCCGAGCTCTTCGTGATGCTGAAATTGACGAAGGTAGAAATCGAGAAAAACATCAAATGTTGATGGTTGACAAGACCACTAGTTTCAAGTAAAAGGGCAAGCGAAAGAAAGGGAACTTCAAGAAGAATGGCAAGCAAGTTGCCACTCCCATGAAGAAGCCCAAAGCTAGACCCAAGCTTGAAACTAAGTGCTTCTACTGCAAAGGAAATGTTCACTGGAAGTGGAACTGCCCTAGATACTTGGCGGATAAGAAGGATGGCATACTGAACAAAGGTGTATTGGTTATACATGTTATTGATGTGTACTTTACTAGTGTTTATAGCAACCCCTCGGTATTTGATACTGGTTCAGTTGCTAAGAGTAGTAACTCGAAACGGGAGTTGCAAAATAAATAGAGACTATTTAAGGGCGAGGTGATGATGTGTGTTGGAAGTGATTCCAAGGTTGATAAGATCACCATCGCACACTCCCTTTACCTTCGGGATTAGTGTTGAACCTAAAATAAATGTTATTTGGTGTTTGCGTTGAGCATGAATATGATTGGATCATGTTTATTGCAATACGGTTATTCATTTAAGTCAAAGAATAATTATTGTTATATTTAAATGAATAAAACCTTCTATGGTCATACACTCAATATAAATGGTTTATTGAATCTCGATCATAGTGATACACATATTCATAATATTGAAGCCAAAAGATGCAAAGTTAATAATGATAGTGCAATTTATTTGTGGCGTTGACGTTTAGGTCATATTTGTGTAAAGAGCATGAAGAAACTCCATGCTGATGGGCTTTTGGAATCACTTGATGCTTGCGAACCATGCCTCATGGGCAAGATGACTAAGACTCCGTTCTCCGGAATAATGGAGCGAGCAACTGACTTATTGGAAATAATACATACTGATGTATGTGGTCCGATGAATGTTGAGGCTCGCGGCGGGTGTCGTTATTTTATGACCTTCACAGATGATCTGAGTAGATATGGGTATATCTACTTGAAGAAACATAAGTCTGAAACATTTGAAAAGTTCAAAGAATTTCATAGTGAAGTGGAAAATCATCGTAGAAAGAAAATAAAGTTTCTACGATCTGATCGCGGAGATGAATTAATATTTGAGTTACGAGTTTGGTCTTCAACTAAAACAATGTGGAATAGTTCCACAAATTCATACCACCTAGAACACCACAGCATAATGGTGTGTCCAAATGTCATAACCGTACTTTATTGGATATAGTGCAATCTATGATGTCTCTTACCGATTTACCACTATCGTTTTGGGGTTATGCATTAGAGACCGCTACATTCACATTAAATAGGGCACCATCTAATCCGTTGAGACGACACCGTATGAACTATGGTTAGGCTAGAAACATAAGCTGCCGTTTCTTGAAGTTTGGGGTTGTGATGCTTATGTGAAAAGGTTTCACCCTGATAAGCTCAAACCCAAATCGGAAAAGTGCGTCTTCATAGGATACCCAAAAGAAACTATTGGGTACACCTTCTATCACAGATCCGAAAGGAAAGATCTTTTTTGCTAAGAGTGGATCCTTTCTAGAGAAGAAGTTTCTCTATAAAGAAGTGAGTGGGAGGAATGTAGAACTTGATGAGATAATTGTACCTTCTCCTGAATTGGAAAGTAGTTCATCACAAATATCAGTTTTAGTGATTTCTACGCCAATTAGTGAGGAAGCTAATGATGATGATCATGAATCTTCAGATCAAGTTACTACCGAACCTCGTAGGACAACCAGAGTATGGTTCGCACTAGAGTGGTATGGTAATCCTTTCCGGAAGTCATGTTACTAGACCATGATGAACCTACAAACTATGAGGAAGCGATGATGAGCCCAGATTCCGCAAAATGGCTTAAGGCCATGAAATCTAAGATGGGATCCATGTATAAAGAACAAAGTATGGACTTTAATTGACTTGCCCAATGATCGGCGAGCCATTGATAATAAATGGATCTTCAAGAGGAAGACGGACGCTGATAGTAGTGTTACTATATACAAAGCTCAAATTGTCGCAAAAAGGTTTTCGACAAGTTCAAGGTGTTGACTACGATGAGATTTTCTCACTCGTGGCGATGCTTAAGTCTGTCCGAATCATGTTAGCAATTGCCACATTTTATGAAATCTGGCAAATGGATGTCAAAACAACATTCCTTAATGGATTTCTTAAAGAAGAGTTGTATATGATACAACAAGAAACTTTTGTCAATCCTAAAGGTGCTAACAAAGTGTGCAAGCTCCAACGATCCATCTATGGACCGGTGCAAGCATCTCGGAGTTGGAATATACGCTTTGATGAGTTGATCAAAGCATATAGTTTTATACAGACTTTTGTAGAAGCCTGTATTTACAAGAAAGTGAGTGGGAGCTCTGTAGCATTTCTGATATTATATGTGGATGACATATTGTTGATCAGAAATGATACTAAATTTCTAGATAGCAAAAAAGGATACTTGAATAATAATTTTTCAAAGAAAGACCTCGGTGAAGCTGCTTACACATCGAGCATCAAGATTAATAGAGATAGATCAAGACGCTTGATAAGATTTTTCAATGAGTACATACCTTGACAAGATTTTGAACTAGTTCAAAATGGAACAGTCAAAGAAGGAGCTCTTGCCTGTGTTGCAAGGTGTGAAGTTGAGTAAAGACTCAAAACCCGACCACAACAGAAAATAGAAAGAGAATGAAAAAGTCATTCCCTATGACTCAGTCATAGGTTGTATAAACTATGCTATGTTGTGTATCGGACCTATTGTATACCTTAGAATGATTTTGGCAAGAGTGTCACTAGTATGCCTCTACTTGACTAGTTCGTTAATCAAAGATGGTTAAGTTTCCTAGCCATGGACAAGAGTTGTCATTTGATGAACGGGATCACATCATTAGAGAATGATGGGATTGTCTTGACCCATCTGTTAGCTTAGCATGATGATCGTTTAGTTTGTTGCTATTGCTTTCTCTATAACTTATACATGTTCCTATGACTATGAGATCATGCAACTCCCGAATATCGGAGGAACACTTAGTGTGCTACCAAACGTCACAACGTAACTGGGTGACTATAAAGATGCTCTGCAGGTGTCTCAGATGGTGTTTGTTGAGTTGGCATAGATCGAGATTAGGATTTGTCACTCCAAGTATTGGAGAGGTATCTCTGGGCCCTCTCGGTAATGCACATCACTATAAGCCTTGCAAGCAATGTGACTAATGTGTTAGTTGCGGGATGATGCATTACGGAACGAGTAAAGAGACTTGCCGGTAACGAGATTGAACTAGGTATTGAGATACCGACGATCGAATCTCGGGCAAGTAACATACCGATGACAAAGGGAACAATGTATATCGTTATGCGTTTGACCGATAAAGATATTCATAGAATATGTGGGAGCCAATATGAACATCCAGGTTCTACTGTTGGTTATTGACCGGAGACGTGTCTCGGTCATGTCTACATAGTTCTCGAACCCACAGGGTCCGCACGCTTAACGTTCGGTGACGATCGGTATTATGAGTTTATTAGTTTTGATGTACCGAAGGTAGTTCGGAGTCCCGAATATGATCACAGACATGACGAGGAGTCTCGAAATGGTCGAGACATAAATATTGGACGGCTATATTCGGACACCGGAAGTGTTCCGAGTGATTTTGGAGAAAACCGGACTGCCGGAGGGTTACCGGAACCCCCGCGGGGAAAGTTGGGCCTTCATGGGCCATAGGGAAGAGGCGAGGCAGCCCACAAGGTGTTGGGGAACGCAGTAATTTCAAAAAATTTCCTACGCACACACAAGATCATGGTGATGCATAGCAACGAGAGGGGAGAGTGTTGTCTACGTACCCACGCAGACCGACTGCGGAAGCGTTGACGCAATGTAGAGGAAGTAGTCGTACGTCTTCCCGATACGACCGATCCAAGCACCGTTACTCCGGCACCTCCGAGTTCTTAGCACATGTACATCTTGATGACGATCTCCGGGCTCCAATCCAGCAAAGCGTCGGGGAGGAGTTCCGTCAGCACGACGGCATGGTGACGATCTTGATGTTCTACTGTCGCAGGGCTTCGCCTAAGCACCGCTACAATATGATCGAGGTGGAATATGGTGGCAGGGGGCACCACACACGGCTAAGGAACGATCTCAAGGATCAACTTGTGTGTCTAGAGGTGCCCCCCTGCCTCCGTATATAAAGGATCCAAGGGGGGCTGGCCGGCCAAGGGGGGCGCGCCAGGAAAGTCCTACTCCCTCTGGGAGTAGGATTCTCCCCCACCCAAACCTAGTTGGAATAGGACTCCTTGAGGGGGAGAAAGAGAGAGAGGGGGGCCGGCCACCTCTCCTAGTCCTAATAGGACTAGGGAAGGGGGGAGGCGTGCGGCCACCTTGGGCTGCCCCTATCTCCTTTCCACTAAAGCCCACTAAGGCCCATATAGCTCCCGGGGGGTTCCGGTAACCTCCCGGTACTCCGGTAAAATCATGATTTCACCCAGAACACTTCCGATATCCAAACATAGGCTTCCAATATATCAATCTTTATGTCTCGACCATTTCAAGACTCCTCGTCATGTCCGTGATCACATCCGGGACTCCGAACTAACTTCGGTACATCAAAATGCATAAACTCATAATAACTGTCATCATAACGTTAAGCATGCGGACCCTACGGTTCGAGAACAATGTAGACATGACCGAGACACGTCTCCGGTCAATAACCAATAGCGGGACCTGGATGCCCATATTGGCTCCTACATATTGTATGAAGATCTTTATCGGTCAGACCGCATAACAACATACGTTGTTCCCTTTGTCATCGGTATGTTACTTGCCCAAGATTCGATCGTCGGTATCCAATACCTAGTTCAATCTTGTTACCGGCAAGTCTCTTTACTCGTTCCGTAATACATCATCTCACAACTAACATATTAGTTGTAATGCTTTCAAGGCTTATGTGATGTGCATTACCGAGAGGGCCCAGAGATACCTCTCCGACAATCGGAGTGACAAATCCTAATCTCGAAATACGCCAACCCAACATCTACCTTTGGAGACACCTGTAGAGCTCCTTTATAATCACCCAGTTACGTTGTGACGTTTGGTAGCACACAAAGCGTTCCTCTGGTAAATGGGAGTTGCATAATCTCATAGTCATAGGAACATGTATAAGTCATGAAGAAAGCAATAGCAACATACTAAACGATCGGGTGCTAAGCTAATGAAATGGGTCATGTCAATCAGATCATTCAACTAATGATGTGACCTCGCTAATCAAATAACAACACCTTGTTCATGGTTAGGAAACATAACCATCTTTGATTAACGAGCTAGTCAAGTAGAGGCATACTAGTGACACTAAGTTTGTCTATGTATTCACACATGTATTATGTTTCCGGTTAATACAATTCTAGCATGAATAATAAACATTTATCATGATATAAGGAAATAAATAATAACTTTATTATTGCCTCTAGGGCATATTTCCTTCACAAGGGGCAGCCGCGCCCCTCCCTATAGGGAGTCCAAATTGGACTAGGGAGGGGGGGCGCCCCCCTTTCCTTCTTCTCTTCCTCTCCCTTCCTTCCCCTTCTCCTCCTAGTGGGACTAGGAAAGGAGGAATCCTACTCCTACTAGGAGGAGGATTCCTCCTCCCTTGGTGCGCCACTAGGGCGAACCAGCCTCTCCCTTGCTCCTTTCTATACGGGAGCAGGGGCATCCAAGTACACACAAGTTGATCATTGATCCCTTAGCCGTGTGCGGTGCCCCCCTCCACCATAATCCACCTCAGTCATATCGTCGTAGTGCTTATGCGAAGCCCTGCGCCGGTAGTTTCATCATCACCGTCATCATGCCGTCGTGCTGATGAAGCTCTCCCTTGACACTCAGCTGGATCGAGAGTTCGTGGGACGTCACTGAGCCAAACGTGTGCAGATCGTGCAGGTGCCGTAGTTTTGGTACTAGGATCGGTCGGATTGTGAAGACGTATGACTACATCAACCGCGTTGTCATAACGCTTCCCCTTATGGTCTATGAGGGTACGTGGACAACACTCTTACCCACTCGTTGCTATGCATCACCATGATAGATCTTGCGTGTGCGTATGATTTTTTTTTGAAATTACTGCGTTCCCCAACAAAAAGGACTAAGGGTATGTTTCTCGTTTATGGAGGTGACAAAGAGCTCGTCGTAAACGGTTATGTCGATGCAAGCTTTGCCACTGATCTGGATGACTCTAAGTCACAAAACGGATACATATTTTTATTAAATGGTGGAGCTGTCAGTTGGTGCAGTTCCAAGCAAAGCGTCGTGGCGGGATCTACGTGTGAAGCGGAGTACATAGCTACTTCGGAAGCAACAAATGAAGGAGTCTGGATGAAGGAGTTCATATCCGATCTAGGTGTCATACCTAGTGCATTGGGTCCAATGAAAATCTTTTGTGACAATATTGGTGCAATTGCCTTGGCAAAGGAATCCAGATTTCACAAGAGAACCAAGCACACCAGGAGACGCTTCAATTCCATCTGCGATCAAGTCAAGGAGGGAGACATAGAGATTTGCAAAATACATACGGATCTGAATGTTGCAGACCCGTTGACTAAGCCTCTCTCACGAGCAAAACATGATCGGCACCAAGACTCCATGTGTGTTAGAATCATTACATTGTAATCTAGATTATTGACTCTAGTGCAAGTGGGAGACTGAAGGAAATATGCCCTAGAGGAAATAATAAAGTTGTTATTTATATTTCCTTATATCATGATAAATGTTTATTATTCATGCTAGAATTGTATTAACTGGAAACTTAGTACATGTGTGAATACATAGACAAACAGAGTGTCACTAGTATGCCTCTACTTGACTAGCTCGTTGAATCAATGATGGTTATGTTTCCTGACCATAGACATGAGTTGTCATTTGATTAACGGGATCGCATCATTAGAGAATGATGTGATTGACTTGACCCATCTGTTAGCTTAGCATGATGATCATTTAGTTTGTTGCTATTGCTTTCTCCATAATTTGTACATATTCCTATGACTATGAGATCGTGCAACTCCCGAATACCGGAGGAACACTTAGTGTGCTATCAAACGTCACAACGTAACTGGGTGTAAACCTGGCAATGGTTCTACAACTGAACCAAGCCTAAACCATAACCAACGGGTGTGGAGTTTGAACCAGAACTAAACCACACCTCAAATCATGGCGCAGAACCAAAACCAAACCAAACCGTATGTTCTGTCCACCTTAACCAAAACTGAACCACTCTTCAAACTTTGGGTTCAAACTAGTTCTTTGTTTTGGCTTGAAACCAAATCAAACTACTATTGTGTCCACCCGCCTCAGATAGTAGCAGTTGGTTGAAAAGGTGGACGGTGCAGGTCGTGGGCGTGTGATGGCGACATTGTACGTACCAGCTCTCCTCGTATGTTTGACTCGTTTCAGCAGGCCAACCTTTTCGTTCCTGTACTCGTATACATACGTACATGATGCCATGCATGACACGCAACCGAGAAAATGGATGGATGGATCGAATTGAGTACTAGCCAGCTAGCTGCCTAACACGGATTGCACTTGCACCAAGTCCATGAGCAGAACAAACATTTCTGCCAGTTGCACGCCTACCTTCGCTTGGACGCTTGTTTCTTTGCTGGCTCTCACCTGAACGACAAAACCAATCCAAGAACCGGTACTGAACCATGATTAGTAACTGTCAGCAACCAAACCAATTAGACCCACACCCACTCGTACCCAACTCATTCCTACGCAAACCAAAACCAAACTAAACTGATAACAACCTGAGTCCATCACAGCCCGAACCAATCAAGCCCACAGAAGAAAACCAAACTATTGGCCCAGTTAATCAAAACCATTGCCAGATTTAACTGGGTGACTATAAAGATGCTATATAGGTGTCTCCAATGGTGTTTGTTGAGTTGGCATAGATCGAGATTAGGATTTATCACTTCGAGTATCGGAGAGGTATCTCTGGGCCCTCTTGGTAAAGTAGATCACTATAAGCCTTACAAGCAATGTGACTAAGGAGTTAGTTGCGAGATGATGCATTACAGAACGAGTAAAGAGACTTGCCAGTAACGATATTGAACTAGGTATTGAGATACCGACGATCGAATCTCGGGCAAGTAACATACCGATGACAAAGGGAACAACATATATTGTTATGCGGTTTGACCGATAAAGATCTTCGTAGAATATGTGGGAGCCAATATGAACATCCAGGTTCCGCTATTGGTTATTGATCGGAGACGTGTCTCGGTCATGTTTACATAGTTCTCGAACCCGTAGGGTCCGCACGCTTAACGTTCGGTGACGATCGGTATTATGAGTTTATGTGTTTTGATGTACTGAAGGTAGTTTGGAGTCCCGGATATGACCACGGACATGACGAGGAGTCTCGAAATGGTCGAGACATAAAGATTGATATATTGGAAGGCTATGTTCGGACACCGGAAGTGTTCCGGGTGATTTCGGAGAAAATCGGAGTGCCGGAGGGTTATCGGACCCCCCCCCCCCCGGGGGAAAGTTGGGCCTTCATGGGCCATAGGGAAGTGGGGAGGCAGCCCACAAGGGGAGGCCCCCCCTTTCCTTCTCCTCTTCCTCTCCTTTCCTTCCTTCCCCTTCTCCTCCTAGTAGGACTAGGAAAGGAGGAATCCTACTCCTACTAGGAGGAGGATTCCTCCTCCCTTGGTGCGCCACTGGGGCCGGCCTGCCTCCCCCCTTGCTCCTTTATATACGGGGGCAAGGGGGCACCCCATAGACACACAAGTTGATTGCTTTTAGCCGTGTGCGGTGCCCCCCTCCACCATAATCCACCTCGGTCATATCATCGTAGTGCTTAGGCGAAGCCCTGCGCCGGTAGCTTCCTCATCACCGTCATCATGCCGTCGTGCTTACAAAGCTCTCCCTCGACACTCAGCTGGATCAAGAGTTCGTGGGACGTCACCGAGCCAAACGTGTGCAGATCACGGAGGTGCCGTACTTTCGGTACTAGGATCGGTCGGATCGTGAAGACGTACGACTACATTAACCGCGTTGTCATGACGCTTCGGCTTACGGTCTATGAGGGTATGTGGACAACACTCTTCCCCTCTCGTTGCTATGCATCAGCATGATGGATCTTGCGTGTGCATAGGAAAATTTTGAAATTACCGCGTTCCCAACAGCAATGATGATAATCCTCAAGTTACGAACCAAGTCCGTGTAATTGCTACCATTATCTTTCAACTTAGATTTCTCTAGGAACGCATTAAAATTCAATGGAACAACAGCACGGGCCATCTATCTACAACAACATAGACATGCAAAATACTATCAGGTACTAAGTTGATGTTAAATTAAAGTTCAATTAATCATATTACTTAGGAACTCCCACATAGATAGACATCCCTCTAATCATCTAAGTCCGATCATCACGTGAGATGGAGTAGTTTTCAATGGTGAACATTACTATGTTGATCATATCTACTATATGATTCATGCTCGACCTTTCGGTCTCAGTGTTTCGAGGCCATGTCTGCATATGCTAGGCTCGTCAAGTTTAACCCGAGTATTCCGCTTGTGCAAAACTGGCTTGCACCCGCTGTATGTGAATGTAGAGCTTATCACACCCGATCATCACGTGGTGTCTCGGCATGACGAACTGTAGCAACGGTGCATACTCAGTGAGAACACTTGTACCTTGAAATTTAGTGAGAGATCATCTTATAATGCTACCTCCGAACTAAGCAAAATAAGATGCATAAAGGATAAACATCACATGCAATCAATATAAGTGATATGATATGGCCATCATCATCTTGTGCCTTTGATATCCATCTCCAAAGCACCGTCATGATCACCATCGTCACCGGCTTGACACCATGATCTCTATCGAAGCATCATTGTCGTCTCGCCAACTATTGCTTCTATGACTATCGCTACCGCTTAGTGATAAAGTAAAGCAACTACATGGCGATTGCATTTCATACAATAAAGCGACAACCATATGGATCCTGCCAGTTGCCGATCACTCTGTTACAAAACATGATCATCTCATACAATAAAATTTAGCATCATGTCTTGACCATATCACATCACAACATGCCCTGCAAAAACAAGTTAGACGTCCTCTACTTTGTTGTTGCAAGTTTTACGTGGCTGCTACGGGCTGAGCAAGAATCGTTCTTACCTACACATCAAAAACCACAACGCGGTATAGTGATTGCTTTTTGATCTTCAGAAAGAACCCTGTTCATTGAATCCGATTCAACTAAAGTTGGAGAAACTGACACCCTCTAGCCACCTGTGTGCGAAGCACGTCGGTAGAACCAATCTCGCGTAAGCGTACACGTAATGTCGGTCTGAGCCGCTTCATCCAACAATACCATTGAATCAAGAATCAACTAGTGACAACAAGCAAAATATGTATATACCCACGGCCACAACTCCTTTGTGTTCTACTCGTGCATATAACATATAGACATAGACCTGGCTCGGATGCCACTGTTGGGGAACGCAGTAATTTCAAAAAAAATCCTATGCACATGCAAGCTCTATCTAGGTGATGCATAGCAATGAGAGGGGAGAGTGTTGTCAATGTACCCTCGTAGACCGTAAGCGGAAGCGTTATGACAACGCGGTTGATGTAGTCGTACGTCTTCACGATCTGACCGATCCTAGCACCGAAAGTACGACACCTCCGTGATCTGCACAAGTTCGGCTCGGTGACGTCCCACGAAATCTAGATCCAGCTGAGTGTCGAGGGAGAGATTCATCAGCACGACAGCGTGATGATGGTGATGATGAAGTTACCGACGCAGGGCTTCGCCTAAGCACTACAATGATATGACCGAGGTGGAAATCTGTGGAGGGGGGCACCGCACACGGCTAAACAATCAACTTGTGTGTTCTAGGGTGCCCCCTCCCCACGTATATAAAGGAGGGAGGGGGAGGCCGGCCGGCCTTCTCTAGGTGCGCCAATGGGGGAGGACTCCTCCTCCTAGTAGGAGTAGGACTCCCCCCTTTCCTAGTCCTACTAGGAATAGAAGGAAGAGGGAGAAGGAGAATGGAAAGGGGGGCCAGCCCCCTCACCCAATTCGGAATGGGCTTGGGGGGGGCGCTCCCTCCTAGGCCGCCTTCTCTTCTCTCCCACTAAGGCCCATTAAGGCCCATATACTCCGGGGGGGGGGGGAGGGGTTCCGGTAACCCCCGGTACTCCGGTAAATGCCCGAACTCACCCGGAACCATTCCGATGTCCAAACATAGCGTTCCAATATATCGATCTTTATGTCTCGGCCATTCCGATACTCCTCGTCATGTCCGTGATCATATCCAGGACTCCGAACAACCTTCGGTACATCAAAAACCATAAACTCATAATACCGATCGTCACCGAACGTTAAGCGTGCGGACCCTACGGGTTCGAGAACTATGTAGACATGACTGGGACTCATCTCTGGTCAATAACCAATAGCGGAACCTGGATGCTCATATTGGTTCCGACATATTCTATGAAGATCTTTATCGGTCAAATCGCATAACAACATACGTTGTTCCCTTTGTCATTGGTATGTTACTTGCCCGAGATTCGATCGTCGGTATCTCAATACCTAGTTCAATCTCGTTACCGGCAAGTCTCTTTACTCGTTCCGTAATGAAACATCCCGTAACTAACTCATTAGTCACATTGATTGCAAGGCTTATAGTGATATGCATTACCGAGAGGGCCCAGAAATACCTCTCCGATACACGGAGTGACAAATCCTAATGTCGATCTATGCCAACTCAACTAACACCATTGGATACACTTGTAGAGCATCTTTATAGTCACCCAGTTATGATGTGACATTTGATAGCACACTAAGTGTTCCTCCGGTATTCGGGAGTTGCATAATCTCATAGTCACAGGAACTTGTATAAGTTATGGAGAAAGCAATAGCAGTAAACTAAACGATCAAAGTGCTAAGCTAACGGATGGGTCAAGTCAATCACATCATTCTCTAATGATGTGAACCCGTTCATCAAATGACAACTCTTTCTCCATGGCTAGGAAACTTAACCATCTTTGATTAACGATCTAGTCAAGTAGAGGCATACTAGTGACACTCTGTTTGTCTATGTATTCAGACATGTACTAAGTTTTCGGCTAATACAATTCTAGCATGAATAATAAACATTTATAATGATATAAGGAAATAGAAATAACAACTTTATTATTGCCTCTAGGGCATATTTCCTTCAGTTACCTTGCTATTTTTATTTTTCAGATTATAAAAAATTATTTCTACCATCCATACTACACTTTTATCACCATCTCTTCGCCGAACTAGTGCACCTATACAACTTACCATTGTATTGAGTGTGTTGGGGACACAAGAGACTCTTTTATTATTTGGTTGCGAGGTTGTTTGAGAGAGACCATCTTCATCCTACGCCTCCCATGGATTGATAAACCTTAGGTCATCCACTTGAGGGAAAATTGCTACTGTCCTACAAAACTCTGCGCTTGGAGGCCCAACACGAGTCTACAAGAATAAGTTGTGTAGTAGACATCACTCTTCAAAAACAGCTACAACTAAACCTTTGCATCTGGAGCACATGAGGTATTGTTGAACATCGGATTTGAGAAGGCCCGTGACAAGGTTAAATGGCCTTTTCTATATCACATGATGCAACAAAAGGAATTTGGAGATGTATGGTGTGATTGGGTAATGAAGACTGTTAGGGGAGGAAGAGTGGTTGTGAAAGTGAATGATCAGTTGGCCATACTTTCCCACTTATAAGGGAAAGTACATGTTGTGTATATTTGAGCAAGTATCTGGGTTGAACTTTCATAAGAACAAGATATATTGTCTTGGGGGGTGTAAGGAGACTAGGATTTCAAGGCGATTTTTACTTGTGAAATCAAAGATTTGCCCTTCAAGTACCTTGGAATAACAGTGGATGTGAAGAGAGTTAATAATGCTTGGTGGGTGCCAGTTGAAGAAAAGGGTGAGAGAAAACTGGTAGGGTGGAAAACTGGAAATGCAACATGTTATCTGTTGTATACATAGTTACATTGACTAATTCTTGCCTCAGTAGCATACCCCTGTATATGCTATCTTTCTTGGAAGCACTAAAGGGGGTGCTAAAGAAAATGGACATCCCAAGAGCAAGGATGGTGTGGCAAGAGAGTAAAAACAAAAGGAAATACCATGTAGTTAAGTGGCCCAGTGTATGCATGCCTAAGGATTGTGAGGGCTTGGGTGTTCTGGATTTTGAAACCATGAACAAAAGTTGTTGGGGAACGCAGTAATTTCAAAAAAAAAAATCCTACACACACGCAAGATCCATCTAGGTGATGCATAGGAACGAGAGGGGAAGAATATGTCTACGTACTCTCGTAGACCGAAAGCGGAAGCGTTATGAAACGCGGTTGATGTAGTCGAACGTCTTCGCGATCCAACCGATCAAGTACCGAACGCACGGCACCTCCGCGATCTGCACATGTTCAGCTCGGTGACGTCCCTCGTACTCTTGATCCAGTTAAGGCCGAGGGAGAGTTTCATCAGCACGACGGTGTGATGATGGTGATGATGAAGTTACTGATGTAGGGCTTCGCCTAAGCACTGCAACAATATGACCGAGGTGGAAATCTGTGGAGGGGGGCACCGCAGACGGCTAAACAACCAACTTGTGTGTCTATGGGGTGCTTGATAATCCCCAAGTGCAAGGAATCATCATAGCAATTTCCAAAGGTGGAAGTGATAAGTATGGAGTGTCGAACCCACAAGGAGCTAAAGGTAAGATCAATATTCTCTCAAGCCCTATCTGCCACTGATACGACTCTACGTACACCGAACATTTGCTTCCAACTAGCAACGAGAAATAAAACTAGGTTGTGGGTATGAAGAGGATAACTTTGTATGATATTGGAGAGCTAAAATATAAAAGTAGGTGATGTTATCATGAAGTTAGAATATATTACTAAATATTAAAAATAGCGAGTGTGGAATAATGGTGGATCGGTGTGCGGAATTGTCCTAGGCAATCGTTAACAAGACCGGTAATCACTATTGCAGTTTCATATGAGGGAGAGGCATAAGATAGCATACTTTCTCTACTTGGATCATATGCACTTATGATTGGAACTCTAGCAAGCATCCGCAACTACTAAAGATCATTAAGGTAAAACCCAACCATAGAATTAAAGCATCAAGTCCTCTTTATCCCATACACAACAACCCCCTTACTCGGGTTTGTGTTTCAGTCACTCACGCAACCGACTATAAGCGAATCATAAACGTATTGCAACACCCTACAGCGGGAATCCCTCACGCTTGCGCGACACGGAGGGCACCATAGGACAGCACCAAAGTAAAACATACAACTCATACCAATCTAGATCATCAATCAACCAAAAGACAAAAGATATCTACTCAAAACATCATAGGATGACAACACATCATTGGATCATAATATGTGGCATAAAACACCATGTTCAAGTAGAGATTACAGCGGGGTGCGGGAGAGTGGACCGCGTAAATTAGATGAGGATGGTGATCATGATGGTGATGTTGATGAAGACGATCACCGTGGCGATGATTCCCCTCCCGATGGCACTCCGGTGCCACCAAGAGAGAGAAGGAGAGGTTCTCCCCCTTGTGCTTCCTCGTCCATGGCTTCCCCCTCTGGTCCTTGGCCTTCATGGTGATGATGTCCCCTCCGGGATCCTCCTCCATGCCCTCCGGTGATGATGACCCCCTCCGGCAGGGTGCCGGAGAGGGCCTAGATTGGTTTTCGGTGGCTACGGAGTCTTCTGACTGCGGAACTCCGGATCTAGGTTTCTTTCTGGAAGTTTTGGGTTATATAAGAGGTGTTGGAGTCCGGAACAAGGAAGGGGGGTCTCCGGGCTGTCCACGAGGCAGGGGAGCACGCCCCCACCCTCGTGGGCAGCCCGATACTCTTCTGGCCCAGTTCTTTTACTTCATGGTCTTCTTCTAATCCAAAAATAAGCTCCATCAAGTTTCGGGTCAACTGGACTCCGTTTGGTTTTCCTTTTCTGCGATACTCTAAAACATGGAAAAAACAAAAACTGGCATTGGGCTCTAGATTAATAGGTTAGTCCCAAAAACCATATAAATGCATATAAAACATCCAAGGTTGATAATATAATAGCATGAATACTTCATAAATTATAGATACGTTGGAGACGTATCAGTGCCCCCTTCCATCGTACATAAATGAGTGGAGGAGGGGAGGGCCGACCCTCTCTATGGCGCGCCCAAGGGGGAGTCCTACTCCCAGTAGGAGTAGGTTTGCCCCCTTTCCCTAGTTGGAGTTGGAGAAGAAGGAAGAGGGAGAAGGAGAGAAGGAAAGGGAGGCCGCCCCCCTCTCAATTCGGATTGGGCTTGGGGGGGCTGTCGGTGTCAAAACCGGCGGATCTCGGGTAGGGGGTCCCGAACTGTGCGTCTAAGGTCAATAGTAACAGGAGACAAGGGACACGATGTTTACCCAGGTTTGGGCCCTCTCTATGGAGGTAATACCCTACGTCCTGCTTGATTGATATTGATGAATATGAGTATTACAAGAGTTGATCTACCTCAAGATCGTAGTGGCTAAATGATACGTCCATTTTGCATCATGCTTTTATATCGATATTTATTGCATTATGGGTTGTTATTACACATTATGTCACAATACTTATGCCTATTCTCTCTTGTTTTACAAGGTTTACATAAAGAGGGAGAATGCCGACAGCTGGGATTCTGGGCTGGAAAAGGAGCAAATATTAGAGACCTATTCTGCACAACTCCAAAAGTCCTGAAACTACACGGAAGTCAATTTCAGAATATATAATAAATACTAAGAGCAAGAAGTTCACCAGGGGGGCACACCCTGCCCACGAGGGTGGGGGGCGCGCCCTACCCCCTGGGTGCGCCCCCTACCTTGTGGCCCCCTGGTGGCCCTCCGATGTACATCTTCTGCTATATGAGGTCTTTCGATGAGGAAAAAATAATAAGCCATCTTCTCGGACGAAACCGCCCATAGGCGGAACCTTGGTGGAACCAATCTAGGGCTCTGGCGGAGCTGTTCTGCCGGGGAAACTCCCCCCCGGGAGGGGGGAAATCATCGCCATCGTCATCACCAACGCTCCTCTCATCGGGAGAGGGCAATCTCCATCAACATCTTCACCAGCACCATCTCCTCTCAAAACCCTAGTTCATCTCTTTTATCCAATTCTTGTCTTCAAGTCCGGGATTGGTGCTAGTAGGTTGCTAGTAGTGTTAATTACTCTTTGTAGTTGATGCTAGTTGGTTTATTTGGTGGAAGATCATATGTTCAAATCCTATATGCATATTGATACCCCTCTGATTATGAACATGTTTATGTTTTGTGAGTAGTTACGTTTGTTCCTGAGGACATGGGAGAAGTCTTGCTATTAGTAGTCATGTGAATTTGGTATTCGTTCGATATTTTGATGAGATGTATGTTGCCTCTCCTCTAGTGGTGTTATGTGAACGTCGACTACATGACACTTCACCAGTATTTGGGCCTAGAGGAAGTCATTGGGAAGTAATAAGTAGATGATGGGTTTCTAGAGTGACAGAAGCTTAAACCCTAGTTTATGTGTTGCTTCGTAAGGGGCTGATTTGGATCCATATGTTTCATGCTATGGTTAGGTTTACCTTAATACTTTTGTTAGTTGCAGATTCTTGCAATAGAGGTTAATCATAAGTGGGATGCTTGTCCAAGTAAGGACAGCACCCAAGCACCGGTCCACCCACATACCAAATTATCAAAGTACCGAACGCGAATCATATGAGCGTGATGAAAACTAGCTTGAAGATATTCCCATGTGTCCTCGGGAGCGCTTTTCTCTATATAAGAGTTTGTCCAGGCTTGTCCTTTGCTACAAAAGGATTGGGCCACCTTGTTGCACTTTATTTACTTTTGTTACTTGTTGCTCGTTACAAATTATCCTATCACAAAACTATCTGTTACCACTTATTTCAGTACTTGCATAGAATACCTTGCTAGAAATCTCTTATCATTTCCTTCTGCTCCTCATTGTGTTCGACACTCTTACTTATCGAAAGGACTACGATAGATCCCCTATACTTGTGGGTCATCACTAAACCCTAGAGGTCTAGCTTGTATGGCTATGATAATGAATCTCCCCTATTGGAACTAAGTCCTCCGGTTTATATAGACACTGGAAGGATCTGGGGTTACACAAGGTCAGTTACAAAGAAGGGAATCTACATATCCGGTCGCCAAGCTTGCCTTCCATGCCAAGGAGAGTCCCATCCGGACATAGGTACAGTCTTCGGTCTTCGTATCTTCACAGCCCGTCAGTCCGGCCCATGGCTAATAGGCCGGACGCCCGAGGACCCCTTAGTCCAGGACTCCCTCAGTAGCCCCTGAACCTGGCTTCAATGACAAGATATTCGGCCGTAGTTCTGTCTTCGGCATTGCAAGGCGGGTTCCTCCTTCAGAACTCCAAAATAGTCCTCACACGAATTGATCGTGTCCGGATCTGTAACACACACCACACACAATCATAGAGAGAATATAATATTTTACGAATCCAGTTTGCTGATAATATTTTTTTACAATATGACATCACGTCTGCCCGGTCACTATATCAAACCGTTTTGTCTGCCATCCCGTGTTTCGAGATGCGGTTTCCATTGGCACGTCTTGTCAAAGCAGAGATCATGTCCCCTTATTACAGGATTCTCATCAATACGGGCGTGGGTAACCCAACCGTGCCGTTTACACAGCCCTCGGGAATAGGCGAGTTTTAAGGCGAGCAGGAAGGCGTTTGATATCGCTGCCCTTATAAGGAGATAAGAATCCCCTTTCTTCTCCCACGCCTTCTCTCTTCTTCTGCCTTTCCACTCTTGAGATCCAGCGCCCAAGTTCTCATCTGTTCCCACTCGAGAAAGCACTCAACCATGTACGGACCCGGAGGTCAAGACAAGTGGATGGCTTCCTCCATCAAGGAGGAGGACATCGCCAAGCTTCGGGCGGCCGGGTACCTGGCGAAGGAAATCGCCCACTGTCTTCCAGCCCAGGGTCAAATCATTCCCACGCCGAAGCCCAATGAGAGGGTATTATTCATCCCCCATTTCCTCCACGGGCTAGGGTTTCCACTCCACCCCTTCGTCCGTGGGATAATGTTCTACTACGGGATAGACTTCCACGACCTATCCCCAAACTCCTTCCTCAATATCTTGGTGTTTATCGTCGTGTGCGAGGCCTTCCTCCACATCCAACCCAACTTTGGGCTGTGGCTCAAAATCTTCAGTGTGAAGCCAAAGGTGGTGGATGGCCAGCACGCAGAGTGCAGGGGCGCCATGGTGAGCAAGCTCACCAATGTCTCTTGTCCAAAAGGCACATTCATGGAGTCTGTGAAGGAATGGCAGAAACAATGGTTCTACATTACCAAACCCCGCGATGCCACCTGGGCCGCGACTGCCGAATTCAACTCCGACGCTCCCGTGCGACTCACCTCCTGGGTCGAGAAGAGGTCGAACTGGTGTTCGTCAGACGAGCTGATTGCGCTGGAAATGCGCATTCAAAGCATGATCGATAGGGATATCAAGCTTGTCGACGTAATCCAAGTGATACTGGTGCGCCGGATCCTCCCCTACCAGAGCCAAAGCCACCCTCTATGGGGTTTCAACCCGAAAAAACACCACACCCTGGAGAGGCTCTTCGAAAGAACTCACGAAGATGCTTGGAAGTTGCTCTTCAAGGGCAACGAGATACCGCCGGCCACGGATTCGGACCGTGGTCACGACATAAATCACCTCCCCAATGAGGTATGTTATTTTCGACACATCCCCTACTTGCTTGTTTCAAGGACAATATCTAAGCTTTTATTATCGTCACTTTTTCAGCACTGGTTGAAGAGGGCGAAGCAGATCCGGTGTCCGACTCCCCTGCCTGAAGAACCAGTCATCCCGTGTTTAGCGAAGATGCTAGAGCCGGTGCCTTATAAGGCACCAGAGAAGAAGGCCACAAGAAAGGCCAAGGGGGTCCGGAGTGGCCCCCGCCACAAGGGCACTTCGGACGTGACGTCCGAAGACAAGACCCGTTCCCCTGCCGCCGAAGACGACGAGGATGATGAGGAGGAGGAAAGCGACTCCCCCCCTGATGGGGGTAGAATAAGAGGGCGGCCTCCACAATTCTGGAGGTGGAGGCACCCAAGAACGGGAAAGGCTCCCTCACGGATAACTCCGCATGGGACGTTGACAACAGTCCGGAGAGACGCCCCCGCACTAAGCCTCGGGCCACATCATAAGTGCTAAGACTTATATCCGCCTATAAAGTGTCTCCCCCTCATTGTATTAACATGATTGGTTATGTTATTGTAGTCCGGCCTACAACAGCTCCCCGCGATCCTCGTCAGGAGGCTCGCTGGATTCCAAGGCGATGGCTAGCGACTCACCGCCAGCCGCTCACTCCCCCAAGGCCAAGGATGATGTGGAGGTGCTGTCCTGAAGGACTGTGCTAGGCAGGGGAGATGCTCAGGAGGCGTCAGAAGGCGAAATCCCCATCGCCGGACACCAAGGGGAATCAATCCCCATGGGGACTGGTGGGGAGGGCCGTACTCAGTTTGACCCTCAGCCGGACTCAACTCCGGAGACTGAGGCTACTCCAGAATCTGGCACGCGACCTCCTTCGAAAGTAGGGGATGCCTGTTCGCCCGGTGACCCCTGTCCAACCAGGGGCACCGGATAATCTGCTGGAAGCGCTGCGAGGCGCTTCCATTGTGGATGAGCACTGTGTCCTTATGGGCACGGTAATTGAAAGGGTTCAGTCCGCCAAGAGCAGACTAACCGAAGCCTGGAGCAGCCTGTTGACAGGTTTTGAGGTAAGCAGCGCAAAAAGGAGAAAATCCCAATATAGACAGTAGCCCCTAAGACACTGTCCGGTGTTCGAAAAGAAAAAACCGGACAGAGGATCAATCTCCTATTGCAGGAAACTAACTAAATTTGTCTGAAATGTATGCGCATGCGTCGCTGTTAGCCGTGGCCTCGCATACTACCGTAGTCTCTGGACTGAAGCAGAAACTGGCGGATGCTGAGGAGGAGCTGGGCCAGGTGAAGAGGCAGCTCCAGGAAAAACAAGGTAAGTAATAACCTGTTATGGATTCAAAAAAGGGAAAATGATATGCAATGACTGAAATACCATGATGTGAATAGAGGCGACGACCGAGGTCGAGGCCCTGAAAGCGGCCCTGGTCAAAGGCGAGGGGAAGGCTGTCAAGGAGCAGGCCGCCCGTAAGAGGCTCAAGGCCCGGGTCAACAAAGTCCAACATGAGCTCCAGGACGCAGTGAGGAAGTGCGAGACCTTGGAGCACAATGCGCCGGCTCAAGAGGCCAAACTCGCCAAGGCTCGTAAGAGTGCGGAGACGGCCCAGATTGAAGCCCGGGTCGCCCTTCATGAGATCCAGGAGGCCCGGAAGATCATGGCGGGTAAGGCATTCAATATGCAAAGCAAGAGTGTGAAGAGGAAATTTCTTTTACTCACTCGGATTCGGAGTTCTCCAGGGGCCTTTGCTGATCTGCCACGCAGTGTGACCGATGCTATGGAGTTCTTCCGAGCCGAAGAAGGGAGCTCCACGGAGAAGCTGTTCTGGTTGTGCGCCAGAACATCCGGTGCCCTTCAGCGATTAGCTGAAACAGCTGGTCGACCTGCATAGGGTGGCCGAACTGGCCAAGAAGGATATGATAATCCGGCTGTGGCCAGCCGAAGCTATTCCTAGCAGCTACTTCGGCCTCGTGAAGAAGCTGGTGGATGCCTGTCCTCGGCTAGATGTCATCAAGCGGCCCGTCTGCATCGAGGGCGCGCGTCTGGCCTTCGCTTATTGCAAGGTCTGGTGGGAGACGCTGGCCACTGTCAAGTTAGCGACCGGGGGGCCGCCGGAGGGAAAGGAGCACCACACACCTGAGCGATACTTCGGTGATGTCTTAGAGGGGTCCCGCATTGTTGCGGATCATTGTGCGAAGGACACCATCTTTGAATGAATTTATTCGAGCTCCCTCTGCCTTGTATGATGAAACAAAGTGTTTATGCAATATAATGCTTATTATGTTTTTAAATTTTTACTTCCTGTGCGGCCGTGTTGTATGAAATCTGAGGGTTAACCAGACATCGGCTTCTGCCCCCATGTAGGTAGTACGGGGGTGTTCGGGATGGAATCTAAACAATCTTGATCCAATTAGATGGTCCTTGAAGGAGTTGTTTAGCGCAACGAATCAGGCAACCGGACTATGCGGCTGTAATGCCCTCACTTAGCCATAGGAGTGCAACAATAAAAACATGAGCGCAGCCCCTAGTATCTGAACTAGAGTGCTATAAGCGTCTGATCGGGAAGTACCAATCCTTCACGTAATGCGGAAGAAATCTCCAACGATTTGCAACCTCCGAACAGCTGACCGGCTCTCGCCGCATCATGACAGTCAGTTTTTGGCTTTCTCTACTGAGGTGCTCCTTTGGATAAACCAAGGCACAATCGTAGTAGTTCTCCCTTTACTACCTTAGCCAATATAGCGGAACGTAAGGTAGCAAGCACAGGAGCCGGGCAACCCAACTATTGACCAAATACATGATTCAGAGCCAATGCATATAATGCTAAATTCGGGGTGCCGAACTATACTTATAAAAAGTGTTCGGACTTTTGTCGCCGTAATGTGGGGTGCTATGAAGCCCCTGGCAAACATCAAGCGTACCAAAGTGTACAGGTGCTACCTGATAGGATTATCCACAGGGGAGCTGAAAAAAAAGAAAACAGAAAAGGTACGAAGGTAAAAAGCTGGAGTCCTACAGCTCCAGACGCAGACTGTTCTCATTGTAATTTAATTAGTATATCAAGGCACATTGATACAGGTAGTGCAATAAGAAACAGGCTATTTGACATGCCGAAACCAAGGGAGAGCTGCACGCAGGTCTTGAAAAATAGGTAGAGTTATCGTTAACGGAATCACCTAAAAAGTCCCCCATATGACTGCGTTTCTCGCCGTCTTGGTGTGTTTATCCTTCGAGAGGACCGATGACCAGACCACCAGATGGTGCCTGTGGGATTGAGACCTGAAAAGGAAACAAGTAAACGTGAAAGTATGTGTGTATCCGATGTCGATTGAACCGTACTACGGACCACAAGCTAGCTATGCCTCCGTCGATGCCCATGGGATTTTGAGTGCGTACTTATGTACGTGCGGCACGAATGCCACCACTTGATCGGGACAGGGATAGGGGCCGGATTGCTAGTCGAGCTCTTGACGAGCCGAGCTCTCCTGCTGCAGAGTAGTTCGGACCCTGTTAACGGTGTCCATGGGCTTGGCAGCTAAATTAAGGTTCTGCTTGAGAAGGCCGCTCTGTACTTCTGCTACTAAGGCAGCTGTGTGCTCTTCTGTACGGAGGGAGCGTTCCGTATTTCCGTTGATTGTTATGACGCCACGTGGACCGGGCATCTTGAGCTTGAGATAAGCATAGTGTGGTACTGTGTTGAATCGAGCAAACACAGTTCGTCCGAGCAGTGTGTGATAACCGCTGCGGAAGGGAACGATATCGAAGATTAACTCCTCGCTTTGGAAGTTGTCCCGAGATCCGAACACAACCTCTAGTGTGATTGAGCCCGTACAACGGGCCTCTACACCTGGTATGACTCCTTTGAAGGTAGTCCTGGTGGGCTTGATCCGAGATGGGTTAATGCCCATTTTTCGCGCTGTATCCTGATAAAGCAGATTGAGGCTGCTACCTCTGTCCATAAGGACGCGAGTCAGGTGGAACCCATCAATTATTGGGTCTAGGACCAGTGCGGCTGAGCCACTGTGACGGATACTGGTCGGATGATCCCGGCGATCAAAAGTGATCGGGCATGACGACCATGGATTAAATTTTGGGGCAACTGGCTCAATCGCGTAGACGTCCCTGAGTGCACGCTTGCGCTCCTTCTTGGGGATGTGGGTAGAGTATATCATGTTCACCGTTTGACCTGAGGGGGAAACTTCTTCTGTCCCCCTGTGTTCGATTGCTGGGTCTCTTCGTCATCGTCCTCGCTTTGCGATCCCTTTTCCCTGTTTTCGGTGTTTAATTTGCCGGCCTGTTTAAAAACCCAGCAATCTCTATTTGTATGATTGGGTGGTTTGTCTGGGATGCCATGAATCTGGCATGGACGATCAAGTATGCGGTCCAAGCTGGATGGGCCTGAATTGTTCTTTTGGAACAGCTTCTTCCGCTGACCGGACTTAGAGCCCCTGAATCCGGCATTGACTGCCGTGTCCTCGGTGTTATCACTGTTGTTTCGACGCTTGTATCTATTGCGTCGAGACTTGTCTTTGCTAGTTTTAGCTTTAGGGGTGCCGGCGTCGCTTGCATTGTTTTTGCTACGGGCCAACCAACTGTCCTCGCCCGCACAAAAGCGGGTCATGAGTGTCGTGAGGGCTACCATGGATTTTGGCTTTTCTTGGCCGAGGTGGCGAGCGAGCCATTCATCGCGGATGCTGTGTTTGAAGGCTGCTAGGGCTTCGGCATCCGGACAATCAACAATTTGGTTCTTTTTAGTTAAGAACCTAGTCCAGAATTTCCTGGCGGACTCTCCGGGCTGTTGAACTATATGGCTTAAGTCATCAGCGTCCGGAGGTCGAACATATGTACCTTGGAAGTTATCGAGGAAGGCCTCTTCCAAGTCCTCCCAGCTGCCAATAGAATTTGCAGGTAGACTGTTGAGCCAGTGCCGAGCTGGCCCCTTGAGTTTTAAAGGGAGGTATTTGATGGCATGGAGGTCATCTCCGCGGGCCATATGAATATGGAGAATGAAGTCTTTGATCCACACCGCGGGGTCCGTGGTTCCATCGTATGATTCTATATTCACGGGTTTGAACCCTTCTGGGAATTCATGATCCAGAACCTCATCAGTGAAGCAATGAGGGTGTGCAGCACCTCTATATTGGGACGTATCGCGACGTAGCTCTAATGGAGTCCGTCTGCAGTTTTCAGCCCGTGCATGACTAAGTTTGTCACGTCCGAACAGGTGGCCGTCGTCGCGTGTCGAGGCACGTCCTCACGATACATAGATTGATCTAGTATGTCCTGCTTTATTGTTCAGGTTTTGCCGGAGGTCATATGTATGACCGTAGGCTAATTTACCTCTACTTGTGCGATGAGGCGGGGCTGGTTGGTGTTCGACGTGAGTTGTCGTTTTGTCCCGACCACATGGTGGTCGGCCAGCCGCATTGTACGATGGAGGTATGTATGCCGGCGCCTCCTCGTCAAACTGAGGTAGCAACTTTGGGTAGCTTTTGGTTGGGCGCCTGAGGCAGTATTCTTCGGCTGCTAGGACATCGGTCCATTTATCATTGAGCAGATCTTGGTCAGCTTGAAGCTGCTGCTGCTTCCTTTTCAGGCTCCTTGAAGTGGCGATTAGCTGGCACTTGAAGCGCTCCTGCTCGAGAGGTTCCTCGTACACGATGAAATCATCGGTGCCGAGGCTCACCTCATCCTCGGAGAGCGGAAGATAACTTCCGTCCTCTGAGTCTTCATTCGTGGCCTGCTTACCAGGGCTAGCCTACCCATCTTCCCATTCATCTTGTTCATTAGCTATTTCAATGGGGTCTTCGTTGTCTTCGGCACCTTCTGGAGTATTATCCTCTCATGTGCCGGTGTTGTTGTCTTTACTGCGGCATGACTTAGAGCGGCGCCGCTGACGCCGGCGCTTGGATTGTATTTCGGAAGGTTTATCCTTGGCTGGATCTTCCTTGTCATTGCCGCTGTTCTCCTTTGGTGCATCCACCATGTATACATCATACGAGGAAGTGGCTGTCCAACGTCCGGTAAACGGCGGGTTCTGGGCCTCTTCTTCTCCGGCATCGTTGTCCATACCGTCGATGTCCTCGGAGTCGTAATCAAGTGTGTCGGTCAAATCCTCGACCGTGGAGATGAAGTGGATGGCGGGTGGGAAGAAAAATTCTCCACCATCAGCCCCTAGTTCGAACCGAATATAGTTCGGCTGTGAGTCCTTTGCCAAGGACAGTTTCTTTAACGAGTTTAGCACATCGCCCAAAGGCGAGTGCTGGAAGATGTTTGTGGCGCTAAACTCAAAGATCAATAAACGACCAAGTTTGGCGTCCGCGGGCTCACGTGGCTTGGAACTTACGGACGGAGACGAGTCCGGAGTTCCGGTGACAAAGATGTCATGAGAGGTTAAGTCTATGTGTGGCTCCAACGCCGTAGAATCTGTGGCCTCCGTGGTGGGGTTGATCCTCCCGTCCTCGGATGGTGCAGTCTGCTCCGGCTCCACGGCCAGAGCGGTTGTTGGATTTCGGGTTCTGGTTGACCCTTGAGGTTCGAACACTGGGGTGCGCGCGGAGATTTCGCCTTCTACCTACCTGCACCCCTCCGCCCTGCTAAGATCTAAGCTATGGAAAGAACAGCACAAGAGACACAGGGTTTATACTGGTTCGGGCCACCGTTGTGGTGTAATATCCTACTCCAGTGTGTGGTGTGGTGGATTGCCTCTTGGGATGATGGTGATGAGCAATACAAGGAAGAACAGCCTCGCGAGGGTCTGTTCTTGGCTGGGGGGATGAACTGCTAGGAGGGGTTCAGTTACCCTTTTCTCTCTCTCTCTCTTCGATTCTCTCTCCGATTTCCATCCCTCTACCCTGTGGGTGGCTAGTCCTATTTATAGGCAAAGGCCCTGGGCCTCTTCCCAAATATTGAGCGGGAAGGGCGCCAACAATTGGCCATTTTGAAGGGGAACATCTCGTACACTTATCCTGACTAAAGTTGGTCCTCGCCTGCCAAAGGCTCTGGTGGTGACGCTGGCTTGGGCTCCACAATGACTTCCTCCCTGCCGTTGGACTGGTCTTGGTCTCGTTGCACCGAAACGGGTGCCTTTGCTTGATGCTCTCGCCTGCGCTTGCTCCCTTTGCACCAAAGAGGAAAGGAGGACACTGCGCGGGCTCGCGCCCGTCTGGCACCCTTGGTCGTCATGGCTTGTGTCACGGGCACCTCGTGAGGTACCCCGCCTTGATCTCTCCGCTTCCTCGCGAGCCAGCCTGATGAGGCCGTGCCTAAGGAAGCTTTGTGTCGTCCGCCCCGCGAGGCTTGGCCCCTCGCGAGGGTCTTGGGTCTATGTTGATGAAGATGGGCCGCGCTGGGCCCCCTTTTGAGCCACGCCGCAGGCCGCAGGTAGGCAAGTCTGGGGACCCCCGTTCCCAGAACACCGACAGTAGCCCCCGGGCCCAAGGCGCATCCGGACTTGGCCGTGCAGAGAGGCGAAAGGGCAAGAGCGAAGCGCCGCGGGCCCTAACAACCTGTGGCCTTGGGCGCCGCGTGGAGGTTGTTTGGACGTGGGCGTCTCCACTTCCCCACGGCGCCTCGTCAACTGCACGGATTGGACAAGTCCCTGCATGCAAAGCGAGTCATGATTATCTGCGATCGTGGAGGCCAACGGTTGGCCCTTGCCGGCTATAAGTACGGACCGGCGTGCCCTTCCAGTTCATCTCCCCTTGCTTCTCCTTCTTCTTCATGACCCAGTCGAGGAGGTTCTCGGCCGCAGAGAAGGGGAAGGCTCGCCAGGTTGAGCCTGCCTCTCCCCCGCCCAAGCGCGGCCGAGGGCGCCCTCGCAAACATCCTGTGGCCACCACGGCAGCTCCCCGCGGCCGTGGAGACGATTTCCAACATGGTGTCGGGCGGACTGCTGCGGCAGGGGGCGTGCTTCGGTCGCGCGTTCCCCTAGGCCGCGCTTTCGCGCTTCAGAGGTGCTGCCGGAGTTCGTTGTGTGGTCGGCGGAGCCGACTAGCACCCGACTTCAACTTCCTCGCTTCCTCCTCGGCGAGCTCCCGGCCGGCGCCCCGGGCGGCCTCTGGCTTCAGGCACACGGCTGCTGCAGCCGGGCCTCATGGGCTTCACTGGAGGTCTCCGCAGCCGAGAGCCTGGCCTTGACCCGTGGTTGGCAGACGTTTGCCCGCGCGCGTGGCCTGAGCCGTCGGTGCACCCTGCACTTCAAGTTTGACGGCGATGCCACCCTCTACGTGAAGGTGTTTGGGGAAGATGGTCGCCGCGCAGGGTGCTGCCCTGAGGACGACGACCGCGGCCGGGAACTCATCCCCGGCGATGATGGAGAGGACAGCGCTCGCGTGATTGGCGGCGCTCAGGATTCCCCAAGCTTCACCGGTTCTTCTTTAGGCGGCGACTCTTCTAGCGGTGGCCGCGGTCAGCCTCCACGCCGTCGTACCTGCTTGGGAGGTGGTAGTGTGTCTGCCCGCCGTCGCGCCTCAGTGAAGCGCGAGAGGGAGTCTGCCTGAGCCCCGGAGGCAGCTCGAGTCTTCCCTGCAGGCCGGTGTGAGGCGAGCTGCGCCTGATTTGTTCTTTCGTTTACTTTTTCCTGCGTAAAAAGACAGTAGCATGGAGCCCGGCGGGGGCGTGTTTGGGTTATTGTTGTTAATCATCGCTTTGCTTCCGTTATCGTGCCTTCCGGCTACGTGCCCGCGCGTGGATAGTTCCCGGCCCCAGCCGTGGGGGGCGACCGACCTAGGCCCTGTGTTCGTGTCGCGGTGCCCGTGGGGCACGGACTGGAGGGGTGCTCCTGTAATGGACCCAGGTCACGAAACCTTTGAACAACTAGGACAGGAACACTCGCGAGGGTGCTCGGCTGCCCCCCTCGCGAGGCCTTGCATAAGAGAAATCGAGGCAGGAGAGTGAAAAGTCGAAGAACCACAAGCCAGAGAAGGCAACAGCTTCAATAAAACTTCGAATGAGAATGAACAAGCCAACTGCGGAAAGCAAATGAAAAAGCCGCGTCCGACACCTAATCTAGTCTTCGACGTCTTCTCACCAGCACGGAGCTAAGTGCTGCCACTGGGCGTGGGAGGGAGCCCCAGGGCCTGAGGCCGGCGCTCCTGAGACTCCGGGGCGTGTACAGCCCCAACTCATTATTACGTGAGAGTGTCACGGGCGGCAAGCTTCACAGGCATTCGCCTTCTTCACAGGCTCTAGGCCTTTTCCAAAACATGACAGCTTCATAGGCATTCACCTTCTTCACAGGCTCTGGGCCTTTTCCAAAACGCGACAGCTTCACAGGCATTCGCCTTCTTCACAGGCTCTGGGCCTTTTCCAAAATGCGACAGCTTCACAGGCATTCGCCTTCTTCACAGGATCTGGGCCTTTTTAGGGGTAGAACCTCCGGAGGTGCTGGATGTTCCATGCGTTCTGGACCGGCACCCCCTCCTGAGTCTCCAAGCGCGCGGAGCTGGGCCTGGAAACATGAACAACCTTGAACGGGCCCTCCCACATGGGAGAGAGCTTATGCAGTCCCTCCCTGGAGAGAACCCGCCTGAGCACGAGGTCTCCTACCTCGAGAGTTCTGGGGCGGATGTTGCGGCAGTGATATCGTCGCAGTGCTTATTGGTACCTCGCCGCTCGCAGCGCGGCTTCTCGGCGACGTCCCTCCCCCAGCACGAGGTCCATCCCCCGCATGGCGTCTTGCTGTGCCTTGTCGAATGCCAGGACCCGCGCGGAGCAACGTCTGACCTCGTGAGGGAGGACCGCTTCGGCTCCGTAGACCAGGAAGAACGGGGTCTCTCCAGTCGGCTTGGTCGCGGTTGTGCGGATGGACCACAACACGGACTGAAGCTCGTCGTACCAACCTCTGCCGCAGGCCTCCAGCTTCTTCTTGAACGTCTTGGTCTTGTGGCCCCTCAAGACCTCTGCGTTGGCTCGCTCGGCCTGGCCGTTGCTTCGGGGGTGCGCCACTGAAGCGTAGCATATCTGCGTTCCAAGGTTAGCACAGTATGTTTTGAAGAGGTTACTAGTGAACTGCGAACCGTTATCTATGATGATGCGGTTCGGCACCCCGAACCGGCTCACGATGCCCCTGATGAACTTGACCGCGGAACCCGCAGGGATGGTGCGGACGGCCTCTACTTCATCCCACTTGGTGAACTTGTCCATGGCGACGTAGAGGTAGCGGTAGCCCCCTGGCGCCCGAGGAAACGGGCCTAGGATGTCCAGCCCCCAGACTGCGAATGGCCACGAAAGGGGTATAGTCTGCAGGCCTCCTGCCAGCTGATGGATCTACTTGGCATGGAACTGGCAGGCCTCACAAGCTTTCACCAGTTCGACGGCGTCATTGAGTGCGGTGGGCCAATAAAACCCACTGCGGAACGCCTTGCCGACGAGGGTCCGTGATGATGAATGATGTCCACAGTCTCCGCCGTGTATATCTTCCAGCAGTTCCTTTCCTTGCTCCCTGGAGATGCAGCGTTGGGGCACACGTTGAGGTGATGCTCGATTACGCTCCTAGGGATCCCCGCCAACTGGTCAGGCTCCCAAGAGAATACCTTCTTGTTTGCGCGCAGGAACCTGACCAGGGCCTCCTCCTGCTCGGGCTCGAGGTTGGCACCTATGGTGAAAGTGGCATTGGTGGACCCGTCCTCATCGACGGGTATCTGCTTGGTTTCTGCCTTGTCTTGGGTGAACAACTGTTTCTTCTTGGCGGGTGCAGCCCCCTTGGGCTCGGGGGTCTCCGAGTCGGCGGGCTGTGCCGATGCCGCCGTCTTGAAGGCGAGCTTGAGCACTCGCAGTGCGTTCCGGTGTCCCCGTGCACGGTGAGGACACCACTGCTCCCGGGCATCTTCATGAGGTTGTACGCCGGGTGCGTCGCGACCATGAATTGGGCCAGCGCTGGGTAGCCGAGGATGGCGTTGTAGGGGAGGCCGATGGGGGCGATGTCGAAGTCGACCAGCTCCATGCGGAAGTTGTTGTAGGTGCCGAAGGTTACTGGGAGCCGGATCTGTCCCAAGGAGCTGGATGATCCGCCCCCAACGCCTGAGAAGGGCCGGCTGGGTTGCAGCCGTTCCAGGGGTATGCAGAGGAGGTTGAAGGCCTCAACCGAGAGCATGCTGAGGCCCGCACCGCCATCGATGAGAGTTCTGGTGATGGCCACCTGGCAGATGGTGGGGGTGCACAGCATGGGGAGTGCACCCGAGTAGGCCGAGTTGGAGGGGTGGTCCTCCGAGCTGAAGGTCAGGCCGGCCTTGGGTGCCGCCCGGTCCGGGAGAGCCCCCTGCCGCGTGGAAGCGGCGCTGACCCGGCGGATGAACGGCTTGACGTGGTGACTTGTAGGCGGCGCCTGCGAGCCGCCCAGGAGGGCCGTGACGACCGGGGGTGTTGGTGTAGCATGGTGGGCGGGGAAGAGGCTGCGGAGCTCTTCCCAAGAGGCCACGGAGGTTGCCGGCAGGTGGAGCAGCCATGCGCGCGGAGCGCCGGTGAGGGCCATGGGGAGCCAGTTGGCCATGACCCTATCGTCACCTCCAGCTTCGAGGATGGCCTCCTCGTACGCCAGCAAGAAGGCCGGTGGAACAGTCGCGCCGCTGTAGTGCAGCGGCATCGTTGGCCTGAACTTGTCCGGCCACCGTGCCCGTTGCAGGGCTGGGGCCAGGGCTTGGAGTCCCCTGGCCCTCGTGCTGGCGCTGGCGGCCAGAGCGGGTGACGCGCTACTCATCGCGAGGCAGGTCGTGGCGGTGGCGGAAGGGAAAACTCCGGCGCACCCCTACCTGGTGCGCCAAATGTCGGATTTCGGGTTCCAGCTGACCCTTGAGGTTCGAACACTGGGGTGCGCACGGAGATTTTGCCTTCTACCTACCTGCACCCCTCCGCCTCGCTAAGATCTAAGCTATGGAAAGAACAGCACAAGAGACACAGGGTTTATACTGGTTTGGGCCACCGTTGTGGTGTAATACCCTACTCCAGTGTGTGGTGTGGTGGATTGCCTCTTGGGCTGATGGTGATGAGCAATACAAGGAAGAATAGCCTCGCGAGGGTCTATTCTTGGCTGGGGGGATGAACTGCTAGGAGGGGTTCAGTTACCCTTCTCTCTCTCTCTTCGATTCTCTCTCTGATTTCCATCCCTCTACCCTGTGGGTGGCTAGTCCTATTTATAGGCAAAGGCCCTGGGCCTCTTCCCAAATATTGAGCGGGAAGGGCGCCAACAATTGGCCATTTTGAAGGGGAACATCTGGTACACTTATCCTGACTAAAGTTGGCCCTCGCCTGCCAAAGGCTCTGGTGGTGACGCTGGCTTGGGCTCCACAATGACTTCCTCCCTGCCGTTGGACTGGTCTTGGTCTCGTTGCACCGAAACGGGTGCCTTTGCTTGATGCTCTCGCCTGCGCTTGCTCCCTTTGCACCAAAGAGGAAAGGAGGACACTGCGCGGGCTGGCGCCCGCCTGGCACCCTTGGTCGTCATGGCTTGCGTCACGGGCACCTCGTGAGGTACCCCGCCTTGATCTCTCTGCCTCCTCGCGAGCCAGCCTGATGAGGCCGTGCCTAAGGAAGCTCCGTGTCGTCCGCCTCGCGAGGCTTGGCCCCTCGCGAGGGTCTTGGGTCTGTGTTGATGAAGATGGGCCGTGCTGGGCCCCCTTTTGAGCCACGCCGCAGGCCGCAGGCAGGCAAGTCTGGGGACCCCCGTTCCCAGAACGCCGACAGCGGTTATAGGAGCGATCTCCTGGATGCGGTCTGATGACAGATTTATGTCATGATCATCGGGGTGACCGGGGGTGGCAGCCGCGGTCTCGAATCCAGCAAAGATCAAGTCTCCATGGATGTCCGCAACGTAGTTCAAGCTCCAAAATCTGACCTGATGGCCAGGGGCGTAGCTTTCGATCTGCTCCAGATGGCCAAGAGAATTGGCCGACAACGCGAAGCCGCCAAACACAAAGATTTTGGCGACAACACAGTGGAACTCTCAATGAAAGCACCAATGCGGTGTCAAAACCGGTGGATCTCGGGTAGGGGGTCCCGAACTGTGCGTCTAAGGTCAATGGTAACAGGAGACAAGGGACACGATGTTTACCCAGGTTTGGGCCCTCTCTATGGAGGTAATACCCTATGTCCTGCTTGATTGATATTGATGAATACGAGTATTACAAGAGTTGATCTACCTTGAGATCGTAGTGGCTAAACCCTAGAGGTCTAGCTTGTATGGCTATGATAATGAATCTCCCCTATCCGAACTAAGTCCTCTAGTTTATATTGACACCGGAAGGATCTAGGGTTACACAAGGTCAGTTACAAAGAAGGGAATCTACATATCCGGTTGCCAAGCTTGCCTTCCACGCCAAGGAGAGTCTCATCCAGACACGGGTACAGTCTTCAGTCTTCGTATCTTCACAGCCCATCAGTCCGGCCCATGGCTAACAGGTCGGACGCCCGAAGACCCCTTAGTCCAGGACTCCCTCAGCCCCCACCTTGGTTGCTTCCTCCTCTCTCCCACTAAGGCCCAATAAGGCCCATTGACTCCCCGGGGGTTCCGGTAACCCCCCGATACTCTGGCAAAAGCCCGAACTCATTTGGAACCATTCCGATTTCCAAACATAGCCTTCCAATATATCGATCTTTATGTATCGACCATTTCGAGACTCCTCATCATGTCCGTGATCACATTTGGGACTCCGAACTACCTTCGGTACATCAAAACACATAAACTCATAATACCGATCGTCATCGAACGTTAAGCGTGCGGACCCTACAGGTTCGAGAACTATGTAGAAATGACCGAGACTCATCTCCGGTCAATAACCAATAGCGGAACCTGGATGCTCATATTGGTTCCTACATATTCTAAGAAGATCTTTATTGGTCAAACCGCATAACAACATACGTTGTTCCCTTTGTCATCGGTATGTTACTTGCCCGAGATTTGATCGTCGGTATCTCAATACCTAGTTCAATCTTTTTACTGACAAGTCTCTTTACTCATTTCGTAATGCATCATCCCATAACTAACTCTTTAGTCACATTGCTTGCAAGGCTTATAGTGATGAGCATTACCGAGAGGGCCCAGAGATACCTCTCCAACAATCGGAGTGACAAATCCTAATCTCGATCTATGCCAACTCAATAAACACCATCAGAGACACCTTTAGAGCATCTTTATAATCACCCAGTTACGTTATGATGTTTGATAGCACACTAAGTGTTCCTCCGGTATTCAGGAGTTGCATAATCTCATAGTCATAGGAACATGTATAAGTCATGAAGAAAGCAATATCAACAAACTAAACGATCATAGTGCTAAGCTAACTGATGGGTCTTGTCCATCACATCATTCTCTAATGATGTGATCCCATTCATCAAATGACAACACATGTCTATGGCTAGGAAACTTAACCATCTTTGATTAACGAGCTAGTCAAGTAGAGGCATACTAGGGACACTCTGTTTGTCTATGTATTCACACATGTATCAAGTTTCCAGTTAATACAATTCTAGCATGAATAATAAACATTTATCATGATATAAGGAAATACAAATAACAACTTTATTATTGCCTCTAGGGCATATTTCCTTCAGTCTCCCATTTGCACTAGAGTCAATAATCTAGTTCACATCGTCATGTGATTTAACACCAATAGTTCACATCTTTATGTGATTAGTTCACATCTCCATGTGACTAATTCCCAAAGGGTTTACTAGAGTCAATAATCTAGTTCACATTGCTATGTGATTAACACCCAAAGAGTGATCATGTTTTGCTTGTGAGAGAAATTTAGTCAATGGGTCTGCCACATTCAGAGCCGTATGTATTTTGCAAATTTTTCTATGTCTACAATGCTCTGCACGGAGCTACTCTAGCCAATTGCTCCCACTTTCAATATCTATCTAGATCGAGACTTAGAGTCATCTAGATCGGTGTCAAAAGCTTGCATCGACGTAACTCTTTACGATGAACTATTTTATCACCTCCATAACCGAGAAATATTTCCTTAGTCCTCTAAGGATAATTTTGACCGTTGTCCAGTGATCCACTCCTAGATCACTATTGTACCCCCTTGCCAAAATCATGCTAAGGTATACAATAGGTTTGGTACACAAGATAGCATACTTTATAGAACCTATGACTGAGGCATAGGGAGTGACTTTTCATTCTCTTTCTATTTTCTGTCATGGTCGGGTTTTGAGTGTTTACTCAACTTCACACCTTGCAATACAGGCAAGAACTCCTCCTTTGACTGTTCCATTTTGAACTACTTTAAAATCTTTTCAAGATATGTACTCATTAAAAAATCTTATCAAGCGTCTTGATCTGTCTCTATAGATCTTGATGCCCAATATGTAAGCAGCTTCACTAAGGTCTTTCTTTGAAAATATCCTTTCAAACACTCCTTTATGCTTTCTAGAAAATTCTAGTCATTTCCGATCAACAATATGTTATTCACATATACTTATCAGAAATGCTATAGAGCTCCCACTCACTTTCTTCTAAATACATGCTTCTCCAAAAGTCTGTATCAAACTATATTCTTTGATCAACTCATCAAAGCGTATATTCCAACTCCGAGATGCTTGCACTAGTCCATAGATGGATCACTGGAGCTTGCACACTATGTTAGAACCTTTAATAAATCCATTAAGGAATGTAGTTTTCATATCCATTTGCCAGATTTCATAAAATGCGGAAACTGCTAACATGATTCGGACAGACTTTTAAGCATCGATAGGAGTGAGAAAATCTTATCGTAGTCAACACCTTAAACTTGTCAAAAATGTTTTTCGACAATTCGAGCTTTGTAGATAGTAACATTACTATCAGCGCCCGTCTTCCTCTTGAAGATCCATTTATTCTGAATGACTCACCGATCATCGGACAAGTCAATCAAAGTCCATACTTTGTTCTCATACATGGATCCCATCTTAGATTTCATGGCCTTAAGACATTTAGCGGAATCTGGGCTCATCATCGCTTCCTCATAGTTCGTAGGTTCGTCATGGTCTAGTAACATGACTTCTAGAAAGGATTACCATACCACTATGGTGCGGACCATACTCTGGTTGACCTAAGAGGTTCGGTAGTAACTTGATCAGAAGTTTCATGATCATCATCATTAGCTTCCTCACTAATTGGTGTAGGAATCACAGGAACTGATTGTTGTGATGGACTACTTTCCAATAAGGGAGCAGGTA
This sequence comes from Triticum aestivum, assembly GCF_018294505.1. Taxonomy (NCBI): domain Eukaryota; kingdom Viridiplantae; phylum Streptophyta; class Magnoliopsida; order Poales; family Poaceae; genus Triticum; species Triticum aestivum. Next base: position 63,052,584 of record NC_057803.1, on the reverse strand, counting down.
CAATTACCTCATCAAGTTCTACTTTCCTCCCACTCACTTCTTTCGAGAGAAACTCCTTCTCTAAAAAGGATCCATTCTTAGCAACGAATATCCTGCCTTCGGATCTGTGATAGAAGGTGTACCCAATAGTTTCCTTTGGGTATCCTATGAAGACACATTTCTCCAATTTGGGTTCGAGCTTATCAGGTTGATTCTTTTCACATAAGCATCGGAGCCCCAAACTTTAAGAAACGACAACTTGGGTTTCTTGCCAAACTACAGTTCATAAGGTGTCGTCTCAACGGATTTCGATGGTGCCCTATTTAACGTCAATGCAGCTATCTCTAAAGCATAACCCCAAAACGATAGCGGTAAATCAGTAAGAGACATCATAGATCGCACCATATCTAATAAAGTGCGGTATGACATTCAGACACACCATTACGCTGTGGTGTTCCACGTGGCGTGAGTTGCGAAACTATTCCACATTGTTTCAAATGAAGACCAAACTCATAACTCAAATATTCTCCTCCATGATCAGATTGTAGAAACTTTATTTTCTTGTTACGATGATTTTTCACTTCACTCTGAAATTCTTTGAACTTTTCAAATGTTTCAGACTTATGTTTCATCAAGTAGATATACCCATATCTGCTCAAATCATCTGTGAAGGTTAGATACCCGCCACGAGCATCAACACTCATCGGACTGCATACATCAGTATGTATTATTTCAAGTAAGTCTGTTGCTCGTTCCATTGTTCCGGAGAACGGAATCTTAGTCATCTTTCCCATGAGGCATGGTTCGCAAGCATCAAGTGATTCATAATCAAGTGATTCCAAAAGTCCATCAGCATGGGTTTCTTCATGCACTTTACACCAATATGACCTAAACGACAGTGCCACAAATAAGTTGCACTATCATTATTAAACTTATATCTTTTGGCTTCAATACTATGAATATGTGTATCACTACTATCAAGATTTAGTAAAACTAGACCACTCATCAAGGGTGCATGACCATAAAAGATATTACTCATATAAATAGAACAACCATTATTCTCTGATTTAAATGAATAATCATCTCACGTCAAACAATATCCAGATATAATGTTCACGCTTAACGCTGGCACTAAATAACAATTATTCAAGTCTAAAACTAATCCCAAAGGTAGATGTAGAGGTAGCGTGCCGACGGCGATCACATCGACCTTGGAACCATTTCCCACGCGCATCATCACCTCGTCCTTAGCTAATCTTTGCTTAATCTGTAGCCCCTGTTTTGAGTTGCAAATATTAGCAACAGAACCAGTATCAAATACCCAGGTGCTACTGCGAGCATTAGTAAGGGACACATCAATAACAAAGTTATTATTTATTATTTATTTCCTAGAGGAAATAATAAAGTTATTATTTATTCCCTTATATCATGATAAATGTTTATTATTCATACTAGAATTGTATTAACCGGAAACATAATACATGTGTGAATACATAGACAAACTTAGTGTCACTAGTATGCCTCTACTTGACTAGCTCGTTAATCAAAGATGGTTATGTTTCCTAACCATGAACAAGGTGTTGTTATTTGATTAACGAGGTCACATCATTAGTTGAATGATCTGATTGACATGACCCATTTCATTAGCTTAGCACCCGATCGTTTAGTATGTTGCTATTGCTTTCTTCATGACATATACATGTTCCTATGACTATGAGATTATGCAACTCCCGTTTACCGAAGGAACGCTTTGTGTGCTACCAAACGTCACAACGTAACTGGGTGATTATAAAGGAGCTCTACAGGTGTCTCCAAAGGTAGATGTTGGGTTGGCGTATTTCGAGATTAGGATTTGTCACTCCGATTGTCGGAGAGGTATCTCTGGGCCCTCTCGGTAATGCACATCACATAAGCCTTGCAAGCATTACAACTAATATGTTAGTTGTGAGATGATGTATTACAGAACGAGTAAAGAGACTTGCCGGTAACAAGATTGAACTAGGTATTGGATACCGATGATAGAATCTTGGGCAAGTAACATACCGATGACAAAGGGAACAACGTATGTTGTTATGCGGTCTGACCGATAAAAATCTTCGTAGAATATGTAGGAGCCAATACGGGCATCCAGGTCCCGCTATTGGTTATTGACCGGAGACGTGTCTCGGTCATGTCTACATTGTTCTCGAACCGTAGGGTCCGCACGCTTAACGTTACGATGACAGTTATTATGAGTTTATGCATTTTGATGTACCGAAGTTAGTTCGAAGTCCCGGACGTGATCACGGACATGACGAGGAGTCTCGAAATGGTCGAGACATAAAGATTGATATATTGGAAGCCTATGTTTGGATATCGGAAGTGTTCCGGGTGAAATCGAGATTTTACCGGAGTACCGGGAGGTTACCGGAACCCCCCGGGAGCTATATGGGCCTTAGTGGGCTTTTAGTGGAAAGGAGAAAGGGGCAGCCCAAGGTGGCCGTGCGCCTCCCCCTTCCCTAGTCCTATTAGGACTAGGAGAGGTGGCCGGCCCCCCTCTCTCTCTTTCCCCCCCTCAAGGAGTCCTATTCCAACTAGGATTGGGGGGGGGGGAATCCTACTCCCAGAGGGAGTAGGACTCTCCTGGCGTGCCCCCCTTGGCCGGCCAGCACCCCCCTTGGATCCTTTATATACGGAGGCAGGGGGCACCTCTAGACACACAAGTTGATCCTTGAGATCGTTCCTTAGCCGTGTGCGGTGCCCCCTGCCACCATATTCCACCTCGATCATATTGTAGCGGTGCTTAGGCGCAGCCCTGCGACAGTAGAACATCAAGATCGTCACCACACCGTCGTGCTGATAGAACTCCTCCCCGATGCTTTGCTGGATCGGAGCCCGGAGATCGTCATCGAGCTGTTCGTGTGCTAAGAACTCGGAGGTGCCGGAGTAACGGTGCTTGGATCGGTCGGATCGGGAAGACGTACGACTACTTCCTCTATGTTGCGTCAACGCTTCCGCAGTCGGTCTGTGTGGGTACGTAGACAACACTCTCCCCTCTCGTTGCTATGCATCACCATGATCTTGCGTGTGCGTAGGAAATTTTTTGAAATTACTGCGTTCCCCAACAGTGGCATCTGAGCCTAGTTTTATGGTTATGATGTTATATGCACGAGTAGAACACAAGTGAGTTGTGGGCGATATAAGTCATACTACCTACCAGCATGTCATACTTTGGTTCGGCGGTATTGTTGGACGAGATGACCCGGACCGACATTACGCGTACGCTTACGCGAGACCGGTTCTCTCGACGTGCTTTGCACATAGGTGGCTTGCGGGCGACTGTCTCTCCAACTTTAGTTGAACCGAGTATGGCTACGCCCGGTCCTTGCGAAGGTTAAAATGGAGTCTATTTGACAAACTATCGTTGTGGTTTTGATGCGTAGGTGAGATTGGTTCTTGCTTAAGCCCGTAGCAGCCACGTAAAACTTGCAACAACAAAGTAGAGGACGTCTAACTTGTTTTTGCAGGACATGTTGTGATGTGATATGGTCAAGGCATGATGCTAAATTTTATTGTATGAGATGATCATGTTTTGTAACCGAGTTATCGGCAACTGGCAGGAGCCATATGGTTGTCGCTTTATTGTATGCAATGCAATCGCGATGTAATGCTTTACTTTATCACTAAGCGGTAGCGATAGTCGTGGAAGCATAAGATTGGCGAGACGACAACGATGCTACGATGGAGATCAAGGTGTCGCGCCGGTGACGATGGTGATCATGACGGTGCTCGGAGATGGAGATCACAAGCACAAGATGATGATGGCCATATCATATCACTTATATTGATTGCATGTGATGTTTATCTTTTTATGCATCTTATCTTGCTTTGATTGACGGTAGCATTATAAGATGATCTCTCACTAAATTATCAAGAAGTGTTCTCCCTGAGTATGCACCGTTGCCAAAGTTCGTCGTGCCCAGACACCACGTGATGATCGGGTGTGATAAGCTCTACGTCCATCTACAACGGGTGCAAGCCAGTTTTGCACACGCAGAATACTCAGGTTAAACTTGACGAGCCTAGCATATGCAGATATGGCCTCGGAACACAGAGACCGAAAGGTCGAGCGTGAATCATATAGTAGATATGATCAACATAACGATGTTCACCATTGAAAACTACTCCATCTCACGTGATGATCGGTTATGGTTTAGTTGATTTGGATCACGTGATCACTTAGAGGATTAGAGGGATGTCTATCTAAGTGGGAGTTCTTAAGTAATTTGATTAATTGAACTTAAACTTATCATGAACTTAGTACCTGATAGTATCTTGCTTGTTTATGTTGATTGTAGATAGATGGCTCGTGCTGTTGTTCCGTTGAATTTTAATGCGTTCCTTGAGAAAGCAAAGTTGAAAGATGATGGTAGCAATTACACGGACTGGGTCCGTAACTTGAGGATTATCCTCATTGCTGCTCAGAAGAATTACGTCCTGGAAGCACCGCTGGGTGCCAGGCCTGCTGCTGGAGCAACACCAGATGTTATGAACGTCTGGCAGAGCAAAGCTGATGACTACTCGATAGTTCAGTGTGCCATGCTTTACGGCTTAGAATCGGGACTTCAACGACGTTTTGAACGTCATGGAGCATATGAGATGTTCCAGGAGTTGAAGTTAATATTTCAAGCAAATGCCCGGATTGAGAGATATGAAGTCTCCAATAAGTTCTATAGCTGCAAGATGGAGGAGAACAGTTCTGTCAGTGAGCATATACTCAAAATGTCTGGGTATAATAATCACTTGATTCAGATGGGAGTTAATCTTCCAGATGATTGCGTCATTGACAGAATTCTCCAATCACTGCCACCAAGCTACAAGAGCTTCGTGATGAACTATAATATGCAAGGGATGAACAAGACTATTCCCGAGCTCTTCGCAATGCTGAAAGCTGCGGAGGTAGAAATCAAGAAGGAGCATCAAGTGTTGATGGTTAACAAGACCACTAGTTTCAAGAAAAAGGGCAAAGGGAAGAAGAAGGGGAACTTCAAGAAGAACGGCAAGCAAGTTGCTGCTCAGGAGAAGAAACCCAAGTCTGGACCTAAGCCTGAAACTGAGTGCTTCTACTGCAAGCAGACTGGTCACTGGAAGCGGAACTGCCCCAAGTATTTGGCGGATAAGAAGGATGGCAAGGTGAACAAAGGTATATGTGATATACATGTTATTGATGTGTACCTTACTAGAGCTCGCAGTAGCACCTGGGTATTTGATACTGGTTCTGTTGCTAATATTTGCAACTCGAAACAGGGACTACGGATTAAGCGAACACTGGCGAAGGACGAGGTGACGATGCGCGTGGGAAACGGTTCCAAAGTCGATGTGATCGCGGTCGGCACGCTACCTCTACATCTACCTTCGGGATTAGTATTAGACCTAAATAATTGTTATTTGGTGCCAGCGTTGAGCATGAACATTATATCTGGATCTTGTTTAATGCGAGAAGGTTATTCATTTAAATCAGAGAATAATGGTTGTTCTATTTATATGAGTAATATCTTTTATGGTCATGCACCCTTGAAGAGTGGTCTATTCTTATTGAATCTCGATAGTAGTAATACACATATTCATAATGTTGAAGCCAAAAGATGCAGAGTTGATAATGATAGTGCAACTTATTTGTGGCACTGCCGTTTAGGTCATATCGGTGTAAAGCGCATGAAGAAACTCCATACTGATGGACTTTTGGAACCACTTGATTATGAATCACTTGGTACTTGCGAACCGTGCCTCATGGGCAAGATGACTAAAACACCGTTCTCCGGTACTATGGAGAGAGCAACAGATTTGTTGGAGATCATACATACAGATGTATGTGGTCCGATGAATATTGAGGCTCGTGGCGGATATCGTTATTTTCTCACCTTCACAGATGACATAAGCAGATATGGGTATATCTACTTAATGAAACATAAGTCTGAAACATTTGAAAAGTTCAAAGAATTTCAGAGTGAAGTTGAAAATCATCGTAACAAGAAAATAAAGTTTCTACGATCTGATCGTGGAGGAGAATATTTGAGTTACGAGTTTGGTGTACATTTGAAAAATTGTGGAATAGTTTCGCAACTCACGCCACCCGGAACACCACAGCGCAATGGTGTTTCCGAACGTCGTAATCGTACTTTACTAGATATGGTGCGATCTATGATGTCTCTTACTGATTTACCGCTATCGTTTTGGGGTTATGCTTTAGAGACGGCCGCATTCACGTTAAATAGGGCACCATCAAAATCCGTTGAGACGACGCCTTATGAACTGTGGTTTGGCAAGAAACCAAAGTTGTCGTTTCTTAAAGTTTGGGGCTGCGATGCTTATGTGAAAAAGCTTCAACCTGATAAGCTCGAACCCAAATCGGAGAAATGTGTCTTCATAGGATACCCAAAGGAGACTGTTGGGTACACCTTCTATCACAGATCCGAAGGCAAGACATTCGTTGCTAAGAATGGATCCTTTCTAGAGAAGGAGTTTCTCTCGAAAGAAGTGAGTGGGAGGAAAGTAGAACTTGACGAGGTAACTGTACCTGCTCCCTTATTGGAAAGTAGTACATCACAGAAAACTGTTTCTGCGACACCTATACCAATTAGTGAGGAAGCTAATGATGATGATCATGAAACTTCAGGACAAGATACTACTGAACCTCGTAGATCAACCAGAGCGAGATCCGCACCAGAGTGGTACGGTAATCCTGTTCTGGAAATCATGCTGCTAGATCATGATGAACCTACGAACTATGAAGAAGCGATGGTGAGCCCAGATTCCGCAAAGTGGCTTGAAGCCATGAAATCTGAGATGGGATCCATGTATGAGAACAAAGTATGGACTTTGGTTGACTTGCCCGATGATCGGCAAGCAATTGAGAATAAATGGATCTTCAAGAAGAAGACTGACGCTGATGGTAATGTTACTGTCTACAAAGCTCGACTTGTCGCAAAAGGTTTTCGACAAGTTCAAGGGGTTGACTACGATGAGACCTTCTCACCCGTAGCGATGCTTAAGTCTGTCCGAATCATGTTAGCAATTGCCGCATTTTATGATTATGAAATTTGGCAGATGGATGTCAAAACTGCATTCCTGAATGGATTTCTGGAAGAAGAGTTGTATATGATGCAACCAGAAGGTTTTGTCGATCCAAAGGGAGCTAACAAAGTGTGCAAGCTCCAGCGATCCATTTATGGACTGGTGCAAGCCTCTCGGAGTTGGAATAAACGCTTTGATAGTGTGATCAAAGCATTTGGTTTTATACAGACTTTTGGAGAAGCCTGTATTTACAAGAAAGTGAGTGGGAGCTCTGTAGCATTTCTGATATTATATGTGGATGACATATTACTAATTGGAAATGATATAGAATTTCTGGATAGCATAAAGGGATACTTGAATAAAAGTTTTTCAATGAAAGACCTCGGTGAAGCTGCTTACATATTAGGCATTAAGATCTATAGAGATAGATCAAGACGCTTAATTGGACTTTCACAAAGCACATACCTTGACAAAGTTTTGAAGAAGTTCAAAATGGATCAAGCAAAGAAAGGGTTCTTGCCTGTGTTACAAGGTGTGAAGTTGAGTAAGACTCAATGCCCGACCACTGCAGAAGATAGAGAGAAAATGAAAGATGTTCCCTATGCTTCAGCCATAGGCTCTATCATGTATGCAATGCTGTGTACCAGACCTGATGTGTGCCTTGCTATAAGTTTAGCAGGGAGGTACCAAAGTAATCCAGGAGTGGATCACTGGACAGCGGTCAAGAACATCCTGAAATACCTGAAAAGGACTAAGGATATGTTTCTCGTATATGGAGGTGACAAAGAGCTCATCGTAAAAGGTTACGTTGATGCAAGCTTTGACACTGATCCGGACGATTCTAAATCGCAAACCGGATACGTGTTTACATTAAACGGTGGAGCTGTCAGTTGGTGCAGCTCTAAACAAAGCGTCGTAGCGGGATCTACATGTGAAGCGGAGTACATAGCTGCTTCGGAAGCAGCGAATGAAGGAGTCTGGATGAAGGAGTTCATATCCGATCTAGGTGTCATACCTAGTGCATCGGGTCCAATGAAAATCTTTTGTGACAATACTGGTGCAATTGCCTTGGCAAAGGAATCCAGATTTCACAAGAGGACCAAGCACATCAAGAGACGCTTCAATTCCATCCGGGATCTAGTCCAGGTGGGAGACATAGATATTTGCAAGATAAATACGGATCTGAATGTTGCAGACCCGTTGACTAAGCCTCTTCCATGAGCAAAACATGATCAGCACCAAGGCTCCATGGGTGTTAGAATCATTACTGTGTAATCTAGATTATTGACTCTAGTGCAAGTGGGAGACTGAAGGAAATATGCCCTAGAGGCAATAATAAAGTTATTGTTTATTTCCTTATATCATGATAAATGTTTATTATTCATGCTAGAATTGTATTAACCGGAAACATAATACATGTGTGAATACATAGACAAACTTAGTGTCACTAGTATGCCTCTACTTGACTAGCTCGTTAATCAAAGATGGTTATGTTTCCTAACCATGAACAAGGTGTTGTTATTTGATTAACGAGGTCACATCATTAGTTGAATGATCTGATTGACATGACCCATTTCATTAGCTTAGCACCCGATCGTTTAGTATGTTGCTATTGCTTTCTTCATGACTTATACATGTTCCTATGACTATGAGATTATGCAACTCCCGTTTACCGGAGGAACACTTTGTGTGCTACCAAACGTCACAACGTAACTGGGTGATTATAAAGGAGCTCTACAGGTGTCTCCAAAGGTAGATGTTGGGTTGGCGTATTTCGAGATTAGGATTTGTCACTCCGATTGTCGGAGAGGTATCTCTGGGCCCTCTCGGTAATGCACATCACATAAGCCTTGCAAGCATTACAACTAATGATGTTAGTTGTGAGATGATGTATTACGGAACGAGTAAAGAGACTTGCCGGTAACGAGATTGAACTAGGTATTGGATACCGACGATCGAATCTCGGGCAAGTAACATACCGATGACAAAGGGAACAACGTATGTTGTTATGCGGTCTGACCGATAAAGATCTTCGTAGAATATGTAGGAGACAATATGGGCATCCAGGTGCCGCTATTGGTTATTGACCGGAGACGTGTCTCGGTCATGTCTACATTGTTCTCGAACCGTAGGGTCCGCACGCTTAACGTTACGATGATAGTTATTATGAGTTTATGCATTTTGATGTACCGAAGTTAGTTCGAAGTCCCGGATGTGATCACGGACATGACGAGGAGTCTCGAAATGGTCGAGACATAAAGATTGATATATTGGAAGCCTATGTTTGGATATCGGAAGTGTTCCGGGTGAAATCGAGATTTTACCGGAGTACCGGGAGGTTACCGAAACCCCCCGGGAGCTATATGGGCCTTAGTGGGCTTTTAGTGGAAAGGAGAAAGAGGCAGCCCAAGGTGGCCGCGTGCCTCCCCCCTTCCCTTGTCCTATTAGGACTAGGAGAGGTGGCCGGCCCCCCTCTCTCTCTTTCCCCCCCTCAAGGAGTCCTATTCCAACTAGGATTGGGGGGGGGGGAATCCTACTCCGAGAGGGAGTAGGATTCTCCTGGCGTGCCCCCCTTGGCCAGCCAGCCCCCCCTTGGATCCTTTATATACGGAGGCACGGGGGCACCTCTAGACACACAAGTTGATCCTTGAGATCGTTCCTTAGCCGTGTGCGGTGCCCCGTGCCACCATATTCCACCTCGATCATATTGTAGTGGTGCTTAGGCGAAGCCCTGCGACAGTAGAACAACAAGATCTTCACCACACCATCGTGCTGACGGAACTCCTCCCCGACGCTTTGCTGGATCGGAGCCCGGAGATCGTCATCGAGCTGTACGTGTGCTAAGAACTCGGAGGTGCCGGAGTAACGGTGCTTGGATCGGTCGGACCGGGAAGACGTACGACTACTTCCTCTATGTTGCGTCAACGCTTCCGCAGTCGGTCTGCGTGGGTACGTAGACAACACTCTCCCCTCTCGTTGCTATGCATCACCATGATCTTGCGTGTGCGTAGGAAATTTTTTGAAATTACTGCGTTCCCCAACAGTGGCATCTGAGCCTAGGTTTTATGATTATGATGTTATATGCACGAGTAGAACACAAGTGAGTTGTGGGCGATATAAGTCATACTGCCTACCAGCATGTCATACTTTGGTTCGGCGGTATTGTTGGACGAGACGACCTGGACTAACATTACGCGTACGCTTACGCGAGACCGGTTCTCCCGACGTGCTTTGCACATAGGTGGCTTGCGGGCGACTGTCTCTCCAACTTTAGTTGAACCGAGTATGGCTACGCCCAGTCCTTGCGAAGGTTAAAACGGAGTCTATTTGACAAACTATCGTTGTGGTTTTGATGCGTAGGTGAGATTGGTTCTTGCTTAAGCCCGTAGCAGCCACGTACAACTTGCAACAACAAAGTAGAGGACGTCTAACTTGTTTTTGCAGGACATGTTGTGATGTGATATGGTCAAGGCATGATACTGAATTTTATTGTATGAGATGATCATGTTTTGTAACCGAGTTATCGGCAACTGGCAGGAGCCATATGGTTGTCGCTTTATTGTATGCAATGCAATCGCGATGTAATGCTTTACTTTATCACTAAGCGGTAGCGATAGTCGTGGAAGCATAAGATTGGCGAGACGACAACGATGCTACGATGGAGATCAAGGTGTCGCGCCGGTGACGATGGTGATCATGACGGTGCTCGGAGATGGAGATCACAAGCACAAGATGATGATGGCCATATCATATCACTTATATTGATTGCATGTGATGTTTATCTTTTTATGCATCTTATCTTGCTTTGATTGACGGTAGCATTATAAGATGATCTCTCACTAAATTATCAAGAAGTGTTCTCCCTGAGTATGCACCGTTGCCAAAGTTCGTCGTGCCCAGACACCACGTGATGATCGGGTGTGATAAGCTCTACGTCCATCTACAACGGGTGCAAGCCAGTTTTGCACACGCAGAATACTCAGGTTAAACTTGACGAGCCTAGCATATGCAGATATGGCCTCGGAACACAGAGACCGAAAGGTCGAGCGTGAATCATATAGTAGATATGATCAACATAACGATGTTCACCATTGAAAACTACTCCATCTCACGTGATGATCGGTTATGGTTTAGTTGATTTGGATCACGTGATCACTTAGAGGATTAGAGGGATGTCTATCTAAGTGGGAGTTCTTAAGTAATTTGATTAATTGAACTTAAACTTATCATGAACTTAGTACCTGATAGTATCTTGCTTGTTTATGTTGATTGTAGATAGATGGCTCGTGCTGTTGTTCCGTTGAATTTTAATGCGTTCCTTGAGAAAGCAAAGTTGAAAGATGATGGTAGCAATTACACGGACTGGGTCCGTAACTTGAGGATTATCCTCATTGCTGCTCAGAAGAATTACGTCCTGGAAGCACCGCTGGGTGCCAGGCCTGCTGCTGGAGCAACACCAGATGTTATGAACGTCTGGCAGAGCAAAGCTGATGACTACTCGATAGTTCAGTGTGCCATGCTTTACGGCTTAGAATCGGGACTTCAACGACGTTTTGAACGTCATGGAGCATATGAGATGTTCCAGGAGTTGAAGTTAATATTTCAAGCAAATGCCCGGATTGAGAGATATGAAGTCTCCAATAAGTTCTATAGCTGCAAGATGGAGGAGAACAGTTCTGTCAGTGAGCATATACTCAAAATGTCTGGGTATAATAATCACTTGATTCAGATGGGAGTTAATCTTCCAGATGATTGCGTCATTGACAGAATTCTCCAATCACTGCCACCAAGCTACAAGAGCTTCGTGATGAACTATAATATGCAAGGGATGAACAAGACTATTCCCGAGCTCTTCGCAATGCTGAAAGCTGCGGAGGTAGAAATCAAGAAGGAGCATCAAGTGTTGATGGTTAACAAGACCACTAGTTTCAAGAAAAAGGGCAAAGGGAAGAAGAAGGGGAACTTCAAGAAGAACGGCAAGCAAGTTGCTGCTCAGGAGAAGAAACCCAAGTCTGGACCTAAGCCTGAAACTGAGTGCTTCTACTGCAAGCAGACTGGTCACTGGAAGCGGAACTGCCCCAAGTATTTGGCGGATAAGAAGGATGGCAAGGTGAACAAAGGTATATGTGATATACATGTTATTGATGTGTACCTTACTAGAGCTCGCAGTAGCACCTGGGTATTTGATACTGGTTCTGTTGCTAATATTTGCAACTCGAAACAGGGACTACGGATTAAGCGAACACTGGCGAAGGACGAGGTGACGATGCGCGTGGGAAACGGTTCCAAAGTCGATGTGATCGGGTCGGCACGCTACCTCTACATCTACCTTCGGGATTAATATTAGACCTAAATAATTGTTATTTGGTGCCAGCGTTGAGCATGAACATTATATCTGGATCTTGTTTAATGCGAGACGGTTATTCATTTAAATCAGAGAATAATGGTTGTTCTATTTATATGAGTAATATCTTTTATGGTCATGCACCCTTGAAGAGTGGTCTATTCTTGATGAATCTCGATAGTAGTAATACACATATTCATAATGTTGAAGCCAAAAGATGCAGAGTTGATAATGATAGTGCAACTTATTTGTGGCACTGCCGTTTAGGTCATATCGGTGTAAAGCGCATGAAGAAACTCCATACTGATGGACTTTTGGAACCACTTGATTATGAATCACTTGGTACTTGCGAACCGTGCCTCATGGGCAAGATGACTAAAACACCGTTCTCCGGTACTATGGAGAGAGCAACAGATTTGTTGGAGATCATACATACAGATGTATGTGGTCCGATGAATATTGAGGCTCGTGGCGGATATCGTTATTTTCTCACCTTCACAGATGACTTAAGCAGATATGGGTATATCTACTTAATGAAACATAAGTCTGAAACATTTGAAAAGTTCAAAGAATTTCAGAGTGAAGTTGAAAATCATCGTAACAAGAAATAAAGTTTCTACGATCTGATCGTGGAGGAGAATATTTGAGTTACGAGTTTGGTGTACATTTGAAAAATTGTGGAATAGTTTCGCAACTCACGCCACCCGGAACACCACAGCGCAATGGTGTTTCCGAACGTCGTAATCGTACTTTACTAGATATGGTGCGATCTATGATGTCTCTTACTGATTTACCGCTATCGTTTTGGCGTTATGCTTTAGAGACGGCCGCATTCACGTTAAATAGGGCACCATCAAAATCCGTTGAGACGATGCCTTATGAACTGTGGTTTGGCAAGAAACCAAAGTTGTCGTTTCTTAAAGTTTGGGGCTTCGATGCTTATGTGAAAAAGCTTCAACCTGATAAGCTCGAACCCAAATCGGAGAAATGTGTCTTCATAGGATACCCAAAGGAGACTGTTGGGTACACCTTCTATCACAGATCCGAAGGCAAGACATTCGTTGCTAAGAATGGATCCTTTCTAGAGAAGGAGTTTCTCTCGAAAGAAGTGAGTGGGAGGAAAGTAGAACTTGACGAGGTAACTATACCTGCTCCCTTATTGGAAAGTAGTACATCACAGAAAACTGTTTCTGCGACACCTATACCAATTAGTGAGGAAGCTAATGATGATGATCATGAAACTTCAGGACAAGATACTACTGAACCTCGTAGATCAACCAGAGCGAGATCCGCACCAGAGTGGTACGGTAATCCTGTTCTGGAAATCATGCTGCTAGATCATGATGAACCTACGAACTATGAAGAAGCGATGGTGAGCCCAGATTCCGCAAAGTGGCTTGAAGCCATGAAATCTGAGATGGGATCCATGTATGAGAACAAAGTATGGACTTTGGTTGACTTGCCCGATGATCGGCAAGCAATTGAGAATAAATGGATCTTCAAGAAGAAGACTGACGCTGATGGTAATGTTACTGTCTACAAAGCTCGACTTGTCGCAAAAGGTTTTCGACAAGTTCAAGGGGTTGACTACGATGAGACCTTCTCACCCGTAGCGATGCTTAAGTCTGTCCGAATCATGTTAGCAATTGCCGCATTTTATGATTATGAAATTTGGCAGATGGATGTCAAAACTGCATTCCTGAATGGATTTCTGGAAGAAGAGTTGTATATGATGCAACCAGAAGGTTTTGTCGATCCAAAGGGAGCTAACAAAGTGTGCAAGCTCCAGCGATCCATTTATGGACTGGTGCAAGCCTCTCGGAGTTGGAATAAACGCTTTGATAGTGTGATCAAAGCATTTGGTTTTATACAGACTTTTGGAGAAGCCTGTATTTACAAGAAAGTGAGTGGGAGCTCTGTAGCATTTCTGATATTATATGTGGATGACATATTACTAATTGGAAATGATATAGAATTTCTGGATAGCATAAAGGGATACTTAAATAAAAGTTTTTCAATGAAAGACCTCGGTGAAGCTGCTTACATATTAGGCATTAAGATCTATAGAGATAGATCAAGACGCTTAATTGGACTTTCACAAAGCACATACCTTGACAAAGTTTTGAAGAAGTTCAAAATGGATCAAGCAAAGAAAGGGTTCTTGCCTGTGTTACAAGGTGTGAAGTTGAGTAAGACTCAATGCCCGACCACTGCAGAAGACAAAGAGAAAATGAAAGATGTTCCCTATGCTTCAGCCATAGGCTCTATCATGTATACAATGCTGTGTACCAGACCTGATGTGTGCCTTGCTATAAGTTTAGCAGGGAGGTACCAAAGTAATCCAGGAGTGGATCACTGGACAGCGGTCAAGAACATCCTGAAATACCTGAAAAGTACTAAGGATAAGTTTCTCGTATATGGAGGTGACAAAGAGCTTATCGTAAAAGGTTACGTCGATGCGAGCTTTGACACTGATCCGGACGATTCTAAATCGCAAACCGGATACGTGTTTACATTAAACGGTGGAGCTGTCAGTTGGTGCAGTTCTAAACAAAGTGTCGTAGCGGGATCTACATGTGAAGCGGAGTACATAGCTGCTTCAGAAGCAGCGAACGAAGGAGTCTGGATGAAGGAGTTCATATCCGATCTAGGTGTCATACCTAGTGCATCGGGTCCAATGAAAATCTTTTGTGACAATACTGGTGCAATTGCCTTGGCAAAGGAATCCAGATTTCACAAGAGGACCAAGCACATCAAGAGACGCTTCAATTCCATCCGGGATCTAGTCCAGGTGGGAGACATTGAGATTTGCAAGATACATACGGATCTAAATGTTGCAGACCCGTTGACTAAGCCTCTTCCACGAGCAAAACATGATCAGCACCAAGGCTCCATGGGTGTTAGAATCATTACTGTGTAATCTAGATTATTGACTCTAGTGCAAGTAGGAGACCGAAGGAAATATGCCCTAGAGGCAATAATAAAGTTATTATTTATTTCCTTATATCATGATAAATGTTTATTATTCATGCTAGCATTGTATTAATCGGAAACGTAATACATGTGTGAATACATAGACAAACTTAGTGTCACTAGTATGCCTCTACTTGACTAGCTCGTTAATCAAAGATGGTTATGTTTCCTAACCATGAACAAGGTGTTGTTATTTGATTAACGAGGTCACATCATTAGTTGAATGATCTGATTGACATGACCCATTTCATTAGCTTAGCACTCGATCGTTTAGTATGTTGCTATTGCTTTCTTCATGACTTATACATGTTCCTATGACTATGAGATTATGCAACTCCCGTTTACAGGAGGAACGCTTTGTGTGCTACCAAACGTCACAACGTAACTGGGTGATTATAAAGGAGCTCTACAGGTGTCTCCAAAGGTAGATGTTGGGTTGGCGTATTTCGAGATTAGGATTTGTCACTCCGATTGTCGGAGAGGTATCTCTGGGCCCTCTCGGTAATGCACATCACATAAGCCTTGCAAGCATTACAACTAATATGTTAGTTGTGAGATGATGTATTACGGAACGAGTAAAGAGACTTGCCGGTAACAAGATTGAACTAGGTATTGGATACCGACGATCGAATCTTGGGCAAGTAACATACCGATGACAAAGGGAACAACGTATGTTGTTATGCGGTCTGACCGATAAAAATCTTCGTAGAATATGTAGGAGCCAATATGGGCATCTAGGTCCCGCTATTGGTTATTGACCGGAGACGTGTCCCGGTCATGTCTACATTGTTCTCGAACCGTAGGGTCCGCACGCTTAATGTTACGATGAAAGTTATTATGAGTTTATGCATTTTTGATGTATCGAAGTTAGTTCGAAGTCCCGGATGTGATCACGGACATGACGAGGAGTCTCGAAATGGTCGAGACATAAAGATTGATATATTGGAAGCCTATGTTTGGATATCAGAAGTGTCCGGGTGAAATCGAGATTTTACCGGAGTACCGGGAGGTTACCGGAACCCCCCGGGAGCTATATGGGCCTTAGTGGGCTTTTAGTGGAAAGGAGAAAGGGGCAGCCCAAGGTGGCCGCGCGCCTCCCCCCTTCCCTAGTCCTATTAGGACTAGGAGAGGTGGCCGGCCCCCCTCTCTCTCTTTCCCCCCCTCAAGGAGTCCTATTCCAACTAGGATTGGGGGGGGGGAATCCTACTCCCAGAGGGAGTAGGACTCTCTTGGCGCGCCCCCCTTGGCCGGCCAGCCCCCCCTTGGATCCTTTATATACGGAGGCAGGGGGGCACCTCTAGACACACAAGTTGATCCTTGAGATCGTTCCTTAGCCGTGTGCGGTGCCCCCTGCCACCATATTCCACCTCGATCATATTGTAGCGGTGCTTAGGCGAAGCCCTGCGACAGTAGAACATCAAGATCGTCACCACGCCGTCGTGCTGACGGAACTCCTCCCTGACGCTTTGCTGGATCGGAGCCCGGAGATCGTCATCGAGCTGTACGTGTGCTAAGAACTCGGAGGTGCCGGAGTAACGGTGCTTGGATCGGTCGGATCGGGAAGACGTACGACTACTTCCTCTACGTTGCGTCAACGCTTCCGCAGTCGGTCTGCGTGGGTACGTAGACAACACTCTCCCCTCTCGTTGCTATGCATCACCATGATCTTGCGTGTGCGTAGGAATTTTTTTGAAATTACTGCGTTCCCCAACAGTGCGCCCCCACCTTGACCGCTTCCTCCTCTCTCCCACTAAGGCCCAATAAGGCCCATTGACTCCCCCGGGGGGGAGGGTTCCGGTAACCCCTCGATACTCTGAAAAATGCTCGAACTCATCAGACACCATTTCGATGTCCAAACATAGCCTTCCAATATATCGATCTTTATGTCTCGACCATTTCGAGACTCCTCGTCATGTCCGTGATCACATCCGGGACTCCGAACTACCTTTGGTACATCAAAACACATAAACTCATAATACCGATCGTCATCGAACGTTAAGCGTGCGGACCCTGCGGGTTCGAGAACTATGTAGACATGACCAAGACTCATCTCCGGTCAATAACCAATAGCGGAACCTAGATGCTCATATTGGTTCCTACATATTCTACAAAGATGTTTATCGGTCAAACCGCATAACAACATACGTTGTTCCCTTTGTCATCGGTATGTTACTTGCCCGAGATTTGATCGTCGGTATCTCAATACCTAGTTCAATCTTGTTAGCGGCAAGTCTCTTTACTCGTTCCGTAATGCATTATCCCATAACTAACTCTTTAGTCACATTGCTTGCAAGGCTTATAGTGATGAGCATTACCGAGAGGGCCCAGAGATACCTCTCCAACAATCGGAGTGACAAATTCTAATCTTGATCTATGCCAACTCAACAAACACCATCGGAGACACCTGTAGAGCATCTTTATAATCACCCAGTTACGTTGTGACGTTTGATAGCACACTAAGTGTTCCTCCGGTATTCGGGAGTTGCATAATCTCAGAGTCATAGGAACATGTATAAGTCATGAAGAAAGCAATAGCAACAAACTGAACGATCATAGTGCTAAGCTAACGGATGGGTCTTGTCCATCACATCATTCTCTAATGATGTGATCCCGTTCATCAAATGACAACACATGTCTATGGTTAGGAAACTTAATCATCTTTGATTAACGAGCTAGTCAAGTAGAGGCATACTAGGGACACTCTGTTTGTCTATGTATTCACACATGTATCAAGTTTCCGGTTAATACAATTCTAGCATGAATAATAAACATTTATCATGATATAAGGAAATATAAATAACAACTTTATTATTGCCTGTAGGGCATATTTCCTTCAAAAGCCTTATCTGCAAATGGTTTTGGAAATTGGAGATTTCTGAAGGGATGCGACGGCAAATACTGTATAAAAATACCTTGAGAACCAAACCTTGTCAGAGATTGGAACTACACCTGGTGGCTCTCATTTTTGGCAAAGCCTGATGGGAATCAAGTTCATATTCTAGTAATATGCTAAGAGGATTATTGGAGATGGGGCTAAAACACTATTTTGTTAAGATATTTGGCTTGGAGATGAATCACTTGCTACAAAATTCCCTAGGCCGTGTGATGTATGCTTCACTAGTGAAGCTACTCTGAAGCAAGCTAAAACTAAAGGGTGGGATCTATTCAAATTCAGAAATTTTTACATGGAGAGACTACAGATAAGTGGAGCAAGCCCAAGGAGTTGGTGGATAATGTGTCATTGAGTGGAGATAAGATAAAGTGGCATCAAAGATCGGAAGCAAACATAATTTCACTGTTAGAGATTTCTACCTTCAACTGAAAGGGAATGATCTTGTTGGATACATATTCATATGCAAATTGATGATCCCTCTGAAGAACAAAGTTTTTTGTTGGCTTGGCTCATGCTTAGAAGTAGCATACTTACCAAACATAACCTGATCAAGAGAGACCGGGTTGGAAATGGAAAAAAAATATCTTTTCTGCGCGCAGGAAGAGTCCATTACCCATCTTATGTTCGATTGTGCTTTTTCCAGGCTAATTGGACAAGTAATCTTATGCGCATTTGACATTCCTAGACCCCCGATGATGTTGGAGACATGGTTGAGGGATGTTGAGATCTTTCCCAAAAATTCAGCAAAAAATAGTGCTATGTGGAGGAGTGACTATTTGCTGGACTATGTGGAAAACTAGAAATTATGCGTGTTTTAAGAGAAAAAACCTTGATGATCCTGGAACTGTAATTTTCAGATTTTGCAATAATTTGAGTAATTGGAGTATCTTGGGAAAAGCCCCGGACGCGAAAGCATTGAAGTGCGTGTGAACTGTGAAGCTGATCAAGATGGTGATTCAAGATGTCTACATCTTGTGATGAGGTTGAAGCATAATCTTTGAGTTCTCGAAATCTTCACCTTATGAGCTACATCTGATCGCATTTCCTCTCGTGAGTACCTGGGAAGTGTGGACAAAACTGTAGCTAGAGATTGCACTCTCTGCCTTCACCCATGTCTCAGCATTTCTTTGTTTCCTTTTGCTTTAGTTTCTTTGCTCTAAAGACTTTGGCGATTCCTTGCTTTCTTCATGTTGGATGCGCTTCTCGCTACCGCACGTCGTCTCTCCTCTTCGTAGTTTCATGATGCTGCATGCCACTCGGTAGCTTTTTTTCCTATTTTGTTTATGCTTTTTTTGGGGCATGATTATGTTGTTGCCCCGGTCGCCTTAGTTGCTTTGTGACTTTGGATCTTATTTTTTAGCATTAAAACTTTATTCATCAAATAAGAGCAAGATCATTTACATAAGAATGCAGAATAAAGTCCGGGACAGCGTCCCACCAAGTTTTAGACTTGCTAAGACTAAAACTATGCTTTGCTAAGTCATCCGCTACCATATTAGCTTCTCTGCTACAATGAGTAAAACTTTGGATCTGGTTGTATGGATGGTGTATGAATGTTTGCTTTATTTATAAAGCACTTGCCTATTTCTAGAGATTTCTATAATGAAAATCGACAAGGTAGCTCGTTGTTTAAAACAAAAGTGACTGAAATAAATGCTTCGTTGGGACTTAATAAAATCTGCATCGTATGGACTAGATGCTTTGCTTTCACAATAAAACAAATGAAGTCATACCCTGCAATTTCTCGCAGTACAAAAACTCTCCGTTCATTATTATGATGTATCACTACTCAGTACTCAACTCAGTACTCATCGCCTTCGTCGTCGTCGTCTTCACCCTCGGCTCCGACCTCCTCGTAGTCTTTCTCCAGCGCGGCCAGATCCTCCCTGGCCTCCGAGAACTCCCCCTCCTCCATCCCTTCCCCGACGTACCAGTGCACGAACGCGCGCTTGGCGTACATGAGGTCGAACTTGCGGTCGATGCGCGAGAAGACCTCGGCCACGGCCGTGTTGTTGCTGATCATGCACACCGCTCGCCGCACCTTGGCCAGGTCCCCTCCCGGAACCACCGTCGGCGGCTGGTAGTTTATCCCGCACTTGAACCCAGTCGGACACCTTCAATTTGCACGCAGCAGCAACGCAAGGAAGAAGGAGAAACAGAGTCTCAATGTCAGGTGATAACAATGGAGAAACTCGAGAAGGGATTTCGGACATACCAGTCGACGAACTGCACGGTCCTCTTGGTCTTGATGGAGTGGACGGCGGAGTTGACGTCCTTGGGGACGACGTCGCCGCGGTACATGAGGCAGCAGGCCATGTACTTGCCGTGGCGGGGGTCGCACTTGGCCATGACGCTGGACGGCTCGAACACGGAGTTGGTGATCTCGGGGACGGAGTGCTGCTCGTGGAAGGCCTTCTCCGCGGAGATGATGGGCGCGTAGGAGGAGAGCATGAAGTGGATCCTCGGGTACGGCACCAGGTTGGTCTGGAACTCGGTTATGTCCACGTTGATGGCGCCGTCGAACCGCAGCGACGTGGTCAGGGACGATATCACCTGGGATATCAGCCGGTTCAGGTTGGTGTAGGTCGGGCGCTCGATGTCCAGGGACCTCTTGCAGATGTCGTAGATGGCCTCGTTGTCCAGGAGCACCACCACGTCGGTGTGCTCGATCAGCGAGTGGGTCGAGAGCACGCTGTTGTATGGCTCCACAACGGCCGTCGAAATCTGAAACAGGCAATGGTTTCAGTGAAAATGGTCTAGCTGAAACTTGCTCAAATTTTGTGAAGTTTGACTCAGGACAGAGCTAATATGAAAAGTAAATAAATAGAGAGGGAGTAATAGTACCTGTGGTGAAGGATAGATGGTGAAACCGAGCTTGGATTTCCTGCCATAGTCGACCGATAGGCGCTCCAGAAGCAATGAACCAAGTCCTGAGCCAGTTCCGCCACCGACAGCATTGAAAACCAAGAAACCTTGGAGGCCAGTGCAGTTGTCCGCCAATTTTCTGATCCGGTCAAGGCAAAGGTCCACCACTTCTCTTCCAACTGCAGCATCAGAAACAGGGTTTACAGAAAGGAGTATTTGTTAGTAGGAACATAGGGCTGTTTCCCAAGCATGACAATTTTAGTACTCGACCTTGTAGACATTTCAGACAGCGTGCAAACAGCTCAATTTCAGCTGTCAGAAACGACTTATAAAAAAGAACGGAGGCAGTAGTTAAACTGGGTTGCCTCAAGGATGAAAGGGTGTTCTATTCCTTGTATGGGCACTAAACCTCAGCATGAAATGATTAAGTTATGGACATGACTCCCACCTGACACCTGTAGCATGTTGCTTGCAATTCGTGAATTCTACTCGTATTACAATTAGAGACATTTTCAATACCCATTATTTATACTGAAATTCAGTATAACGCTTCTGAGCTCGAAATTCCATATGGACTCTTGACTAAAGTTCTTTATCTTAAACAATAAGAAAAATATATTTTCTATTTCTCAGCCGTATTAAAAATAACCAATTAAATTGTGCACAACTGACAAAAAGAACTGACCAGTTGCTCATTTCCAAACATAAGTTAGAACAGAAATTATAAAATCTTCAACTACCCAAATTTCATTAGATGACGAATCGACGATCAACATTCAAGATCCTCAAATTATAAATAAGAATCGCTCAGTTGACTTCTAAATAGTTGGTGTTCAGAAAAGATCTTTTTGGCAAAAAGGTAGGTGAGGCCGAAGCATGGTACTCTACCTGTGTAGTGTCCGCGGGCAAAGTTGTTAGCAGCATCTTCATTGTGGGAGATGAGCTGCTCAGGATGGAAGAGCTGGCGGTATGCCCCCGTCCTCACCTCGTCGATGACCGTGGGCTCCAGATCGACGAACAGGGCCCTCGGAACATGCTTCCCTGAACCCGTTTCGCTGAAGAATGTGTTGAATGCATCCTTTGCAACCCCAACCGAGGTATCACTGCAATCCGATGATAAAAACTTCAGATGGAGCTGGTCAGTTTTTTCAGATTCTATCATGCAAAAACCAAATTGATCCTGAAGCAAGTGGTGTCACCAAATCACAAACAATACTTCGGGCTGTGCTGCTCAGGGGCACGCTAAAATTAAACAGGATCATCCAACCCATCTAACAAAAAAAAATCCAGGGGTCTTTACATATGTTCACCACCCACAATTCAAGAACACCATCAGACAGAATTCTAATCAAGACAAATTATTCTTCAGGGGAAGACTCGGAGCTCTGTAAGGAAGAGGACAACAAATCGGAGCAGAGGAGGAGTAGCTGACCTGGGCATGAGGCCGTCGGGCTGGATGCCATGCTCGAGGCAGTAGAGCTCCCAGCAGGAATTCCCCACCTGGATGCCCGCCTGCCCGATGTGGATGCTTATGATCTCCCTCATCTCCCTCTCTCCCTCTGCGTGCTCTGCTCTGCTCTTGTGCAGCTCTGTCGCCTCGGAAGCTCAGAAATAATAGCACCTGCGCGAGGAAGCAGCCAGAAGGAGACGGAAAGGGCTTGCAGAACAGGGGGGAAAAGGTTGGAGGAGAGAAGGAGGAGCTAGGCTGCACGGCGGCGTTACCGGACTCGCGAGCTAGCGGAAAGCGATGGATGGATGGATTACACCGCACGCACGTCGGAAAAGCCACCGGTCGTAGGGACAAAATCACTGGGCGTGGACGACCTGGACCATGTCTCGCTCCCACCACCGGTGCCAAACCGAATGCTGCCACCATGATGGCGAAGGGACGATGCGTCGCTGCCGTCGTAAGACCGCAACAAGACGCTATCGTCGAAGGCGCCGTTCACTGATGAGTTCAACGGCAGGGGTGCTGGCTATCTTGATGTGAAGGCACACGGCCATGATGCTTGGAATTAGCCGCTGGCACCACTGCTCACGATGGGACTCTGCTGTGCACTAGTCGAATAGCTAGCTAGCTATCTATCTACTCATGTTATTGGAAAGTACTCCTAGATGCAATGAATTGTTCAGTGTCAAATACAGCAACCACGCACTGACGCACATCACTTCGATACTTTGATCCTACCGCCAGAACCACGAGACTGTCGAGAGGTGGAAGCTAGCAACACAAAATTGTTTATTTTGCAGTTTCTTGTTTGGTCATCCGCTGATGTTCATCACCATGTCGATCCACGGATAGCCGCTGCTGCTTCCACGTTCCAAATTCTCGGTCCCCGTGCCAGTTCGATCTGTGAACATTCCTTCCCACCATGCCACTCCGCGGCACGGCAGGCAGCAAAAGCAGGGGCCAGGCTTCGCCGGCGTACTGCTGGCTACTGCGAGAGGTTGCACATGCCGGGGTGCAGCGGGCACCAGAGCGGCTGGAGGGGCTCGGCGCGGATGCCGCGCGCCACCATCCGGTGCCTCCAGTCGTTGAGCCGGTCCGTGGCGTTGGCGTAGCGCTTCCGCCCGCTGGCGCCCTTGTTCCCGGACCAGAGCGTCTCCGCCGCGGCGGCGGCCCTGGGCCAGAGCCTGCCGTCCAGCACCGCGGCGTCCGACTGCTCCGACCACAGCGCCACCTCGCCGCCCAGCACCAGGTTGGCCTCCTCCTCGGTGAGCCCGTGCAGGATGTCGTAGTCGTACACGCGCTGCCACGTCTTGAAGGGCGCGCACCACGACCCGCCCGTGCCCCCGGGGTCGTTGAACAGCGGCGCCCCGTCGCCCTCCTCCTCCTGCTTGTCGTACCGGCTGTCGTTGCCCACCCACCCGCCGTGCCCGCAGTCCAGGTAGTAGTAGGCCGCCGAGGAGACGATGGCGCGGTACCCGGCCGCCACGATCCGCTTCGTGTTCTCGGCCCCGTTGTTCCACGTCTGCAGCACGGTGGTCTCCTTGGGCAGCGCCGTCGCCCCCACCATCACCTTGGGCCCCAGGAGCACGTCCTCCCAGTACACCACCGTGCGGTTCAGCTCGTGCACCATGAACGGCCGCGTCGCGTTCACGAACAGCTCGAGTAGGTTGTCGTGCGTGCCGCCCTCGCTCAGGAACCGCCGCACCACCGGGTCGTCCTCCCAGCAGGCCGTGTTCACCTCGTCGACGCCGCCGTGGAGGAACGGGTCCGGGAACAGGGCCGACAGGTCGCGCAGCACGTCCTGCGCCACGCGGTACGCCTTGGGGTTCAGCGGGTTCAGCTGCCCCGTGCAGGGCTCCGCCGCCAGCGCGGGACTCGCCGTGGGCGCCCAGAACTTGTTCGCGCAGGTCACGATCTCCGGGTACGCTCCCGCCCACGAACCCGTGTGCCCTGATGAAATGTGCGCAGCAATGGCATTGAAGATACCGCGGTGGACAAATGCGGGGAGGACGAGGTCGGAGTTTCTTACTCACCAGGCATGTCGATCTCGGGGATGACGCGGACGCCGAAGGCGGCGGCGTAGTTGACGATGCGGCGGACGTCCTTGTCGGTGTAGCGCATGAAGGGGGAGTAGGAGCCGAGGTGGGCGAGGCTGGGGACGGTGGGGAGGACGATGGGGAAGGACTGGGCGTCGGTGATGTGCCAGTGGAAGACGTTGAGCTTGTTGAACGCCATGGCGCGGATGGTGTGGAGGATGTCGCGGACGGGGTAGAAGTTGCGGGCGGTGTCGAGAAGGATGCCGCGGTGGGTGAAGAGGGGGCGATCGGAGATCTCGATGCCGCTGGGGACGATCGACTGGCCGCCCGCAGCCTCGCCGCCGCCGACCCATGCGAGCTGGGAGAAGGTCTCGAGGCCGCGGATGGCGCCCCAGGGCGTGGCCGCGGAGATGTCGGCGGAGGCCGAGTCCGCGGGCACGGAGAGCGTGTAGGACTCGTCGACGTCGGGGCCGAGCGGGACCTTGGCGTCGGCGACGGAGAGCGTGAGGAGGCGGACGGGGACGCGGGCGAGCGTGTAGTTGGCGGGGGGCAACAGCGGCGTGTGGCGCTCGGCGCGGATGTGGCGGGTGTAGTAGGCGATGGCGTGGCGGAGGGCCGGGTGGGGCGGCACCGCGCGGATGCTGAAGGTCGGGGTGAGCGGCGCGTACACGACGGATGGCCACGAGATGGACGTCG